>NC_077230.1:263592475-263889975 GCF_027887165.1 Monodelphis domestica | reverse complement strand
ATTACCCTCACCTTTCAGTCACCAGATTGGAAGGCTGTTCTGGCAGAGCCTGAGTCTCTAGCAGGCTACCAATGGTAGAGTGGCTTAAGCTCCATCCATGGATTTAGCTCCATAAGCAATTTTATTACTTTTAGACTCTTCCCTTCTATCTTAGAATCAATACTAAGTACTGGTTGCAAGTCAGGAGAGAGAGGTAAAGGCTAGGCAATTGCAGTTTAAGTGACTTGCCCAGGGCCACACAGCTAAGAAGTCTGAGGTCAGATTCGAAGCCAGGTCCTGGCTCTCTATTGAGTGACCCTCCACAGACAATTTCAAACTGCTTACTATGGGCGAAGAGAGCAAAGGGATGCAGAGAGAAAAACCAAGCATTTTCTGACCTCAGATATTTTCTATTGCACTTGAGAGAAATAACATGTGCCCAGATAAGTAAATTCAAAGTACACACCAAGTAAATACAAATCATTTTAGGAAGGGAGGAATGGAAAAACAGTAAGCAGTGAGGCGATAAGGAAAGACCTCCTGTGAGATATGTCACCTGAACTGAACTATGAAGGGAGGTAGAGATTCCAAGAGGCAGAAATGAGGGTAGAGCACATTCAAGCCTTGGGGGACAGCCTTTGGAAAGGCACAAAAGGAACCCTGAGCCCTGGGAATAGCCAATAGGCCAGTCTGCTGAAGGAATAGGAAATCAGTCTAAAAAAGGAAATCCAGTGCAGATAAGAGACAGGTTTCTGGATAATGTTAATAAGAACTTTAAATATCATATAGATGAGTTTCTATTGCTTAATTTCTTATTGTCATGCAAAACACACTGCCATATTGGATATTATTGTAAGGGCAAATTCACACATAACCAAAACCCCAAAATAAAACCAAAGATACACTGATGTGAAAGATGACTCCAACAGTTCTTTCTCTGGAGAGAATATTCTTAGAGGCAGCAGGGACTCACTGAAGCTCTTGAACAGAGGAGTAACTTGGTCAGATGTGCTTTAACAGCATCAGTTTGGTGGCTATAGGTAGGGTGGATCAGAGAGAGACTGAATAGGGAGAGACTACTTCAGTGGTCCTGGATAAAGCAAATGAACTAGTGTAGCAATAACATGAGTGCAGAGAAGGGCATGGAGAGAATGGGACAAAGCTGTGACATGTTGTGAAGGATGTCAACATAGAATCTAGAAACCCCAAACTTGTAGCCTAGTAAGATTCTGACAAACCCTGAGTTTTAGGACTAGCTTATAAGTTGGAGACCTCAAAGCTTGTCTTTGTTTCCAGTTCCTGTGAGAATCCACCCCCAAAGGGAATCTCAGACTAGCAGTTTCAGACTGAATAATGGACCCTAAGTTAATGACAGACCTAGTTAGGTGGGACTAAGCATCAGCAGCCAGTCATCAGTCTCATAAGCTGAAGGTCCCAAGTTTGATCCCCAATATGGAGATGTAGTACAATGGGGAAGTTTTTAAGGCAAAAAGAGTCACTTAGCTAACTAGGATTGTCATTTACCTTAGGGTCCATTATTCAGTCTGAAACTGCTAGCCTGAGATTCCCTTCGGGGTGGATTCTCACAGGAACTGGGAACAAGGACAAGCTTTGAGGTCTCCAACTTATAAGCTAGTCCTAAAACTTGGGGCTCATCAGAATCTTACTAGGCTACAAGTTTGCTGTTTCTAGATTCCATGTTGACAAGGTAGAATAAACATGACTTAGTAACCAATTGGATGGGGGAGCCAAAGGGAGAATGAAGAGTTAACAAAGACTCAGAGACTGCAGACTTGAGTGACTAGAAGGATAATGGTGCCCTTGACAGAATTAGGAGAGTTGTGACAAGAGACAGGTTTCAGGATAATGTTCATAAGATCAGTTTTCGTAGTAAGGTCATGGATTTCAAGATGAAAGGGACCTTAGAGGTTATCTGGTCCAGCCCTCTCATTGTAGTAGTAGTTGTCTCTCGGTAACTGAGAATGATGATTGTCTTTGTGCGTTTTCATCTATGGTGTACCCTCATGTGACTTTGAAGTCCAAGATAGATGAGTGTGCACAAAGACACTTGTGCGTTAAGGAGTTTTAAGTGGAAAAGTCGATGCACAGAGACAGTTCTACTCTCTCGGTGTTGGAAGCCTGGGCCCAGTGGCACGAAAGGTCGTTATACCTGGAGACTTCCTCAGCTGCATTGGATGGCCGTGTTGTCTTTTGTGCTCCAACACGCCCTGAGCACTCCACAGTGCTTTGCTGCATCGCCATCTCAGCCGTTGAACCTTCTTATTGGTTTCTTCTGTCTGTTCAGCTGAAGCAGTCTTCACACGTTGGCTGAGCAAAGCCCTGGTTCACCAGGAGTTGACAACGACCCGATGGCTACTCTCACAAGGTTTAGCCGGCTGTCAAAGCGGTTGCCTGGGGTGTGGCCGCTGCCGCATGCTAGCAGCTACTGGGAGCCACAAGTGAGAGCTGGGTGTCAGGTGAGGGTCAGAGGCTAGAGAGCTGCCCTAGAAGGGCATGACAAGCCTTCCATACCAGAGATACTACCCCTCCCTGAACACCCCATACACCTCTCATTGTATAAACAGGGAATTCAGGTTGAGAAAAATGAAGGGACTTGGGCCAGGTCAAGCAGGTAGTACACAGCAGAGCTGGAATCAAAAACCAGGTCTTAGGATTCCAATTACAACACATTTTTCCTGTATGGAAATGACTAGGGGACAATCAGCAGTCATGTAAAATTGTGCTCAGGCTAGATATGTAGATTTTGGAGTCATCTGCATAGAGATGTTAATTAAACCCACAGGGAGCTGATGAGATTACTGAGAAAGTAGAAAAATGAGAGAACTTGGGGCATTTCAGTGTTATCATCTGAGGACAAGAAGATCTGTGTATTGGGAAAGGTTGGTCTTTCTCTGGAGCAATATCTCATTCAGACCAATGAGTTGAGTCCTCAGAAAGTGGCTACTACATCCCTTCAGGGATTTAAGAGTAGCTTTGAGGGGTTCCGGCAGGGGAAGAAGTTCTTTCCAATGCCATATGGATCATGAGCCTTCAGGGACTGATGTGGTTCCTTCTATGGTTGTCAATGGTTGTCAGTAGATTGGGTACAAATTCGAAAGCCCACAAAAAGCCTAACAGAAGGGTCAAATCATACCTAAAGGAACATCTTGAGAACTCCTGTGAAAACCTTCGGGGAGGTATGTTACCCCTCTGCCACATATAATCTCTAAGCTGGGGGCTGATTTTCTTCGGACTCTTGTCCATAAAGGGACTTGTGAGAAAGCGTGTCACAGACTTCCAGAGAGCTGATTTTTAGCAACCGTTCCTATTATGCCATCTTAGAAAATGTCCTCTCTAGAAGTCTGGCTGATGAAATGATAATAGACTAACAATCACTTTTGATTCCTCCCTTTGGCTGGCTCCCTTAATCAAGATGTCCACTTTCTTTCTTTCATCTATTTTCAGCATCACCATCCTAATCTAGGTCATTATCACATCACAAGAGGACCACTATTATAGTTTTCTTCCTGGTCCGTCAGTCAATAAACATTTATAAAATACCTCCTATGTGGTGCTAAGCACTCACTGAGTCTACAAAGAAAGGCAGAAGACAGTCCGGGCTCCCAAGGAGTTGATAGTCTAATGAGGGAGATAATATGCAAACAGTTATGTACATATAAAATATAGACAAGATAAGCTGGACATAATCAACAACTGGTGATGATCCACAAAAGGAAGACACATGAATTAAAGGGTATTGTGGAAGGCTCCCATGGAAAGTAAGGTTTTAGCTGGGATTGGAAGGAAGCGAGGGAAGTCTGGAGGCAGAGATGAGGAAGGGAGAGAGGCACAAGAGATAGTAAAAATGTTCAAAATTGAGTTGGAATAGTCTGAGGAATAGCAAGGATGCTGGTGGCATGGTTTTACAGAGTACATAGAGGGAAGGTGGAGCAGAATAGGATATAGACTCTAGGCTTTGAATGCCAAGCAGAGGATTTCATATTTGATTTTGGAGGCGAGTTTATTGAGGTATCTATTAGGTGTAGATAGAGGAAGGAAGGAAAGGTGAAATGGCCAGATCTGCACTTTAGGGAGAATACTTTGATTGCTACATTGAGGAGGGATGGGAATGGGGAGGGATAACACAGGAAGAGCAATGAGAAGACTACTACAGTAGTCCAGGACTGATGTGTTGAAGTTTTGCACCAGGGTGGTGGCAGGGTTTGAGAAGAGGTCAGAGTTGGAATTAGAATCCACATTTCTTTGGCTTCAACTTGCCCTTTCACACTTATCTCTCAGTGCAGCCCTCTAAGAATACTTGCCCTTCCTCACACCATTGCCAACTGTCCTACTGTGTTCTGAATCATGCTAGCTCATTTCCAGCTTTGTGGATTTATCCTTGTTCTTCCTCTGACCAGAACTACTGTCCTTACTCCTCTCCACCTTGAAGATTTCCCTCATCATATTGCTGAGATTTATTCAAAGAAGAAGAGAATGGTGCATGATACGGGCACAATTTGAGGTCTGGAACTGAGAAGAGGGACATCATGACTGATGGCCTTAATTTTCTTTATTTCAAAATATGAGGTGAGGTCCTTTAATACTAAGTAAGGAGGGGGTGGTAGAACAGGTGACTTGAGGGAAAAAAGAGGAGATCCTGTGGGGAGTAAAGGACCAATCAGGAAAGAGTGAAAGCATTGCTCTACAGCATTGCGGACCTACTTGAGTTGCAATAAATATAAATTTATTTGGGATCTAATTAATATGATTGCAGGAAGTAATAGCTATTATATGACACACAGCAAAGTTGATAGGCTGCTGTTAGAGTTGCATTGGTGCTTGGCACATAGTAAATATTTAATAAAAGCTTGGTGATTCACTGGGTCCTTTCAGTTTGGGGTTTGAGTTTTAGAAAGGGAAGAACATTAAGGGTTATAAGGAATCTTTGCTTTACTATTTTCAACTCGGATGAGACTTGAACCCAAGTCTTTTGATTCCAAATCTGAGGCTCTTTTCATTATACCAATGGTTTCTAACATTTTCAAGTACAAGAAACATATCTTCCCCTCCTGCTTTTTTTTAGCTTTTAAAAGAATTGAAACAATTTGTTTCCACCAAATATAGAGTCTTCTTACCAAATATCCATTGTTGCCCCCAAAGTATATTCCTTTAAAATAGTTAAGTAGAATTGCTCATCCTTGTGATTTCAAAGTAACTTTCCACTTGTATAGTTTCCCAATTATTATTATTATTATTATTATTATTATTATTATTATTATTATTATTATATTTAAAAACCCTTACCTTCCACCTTAGAATCAATACTAAGTACTGGTTCCAAGGCAGAAGACTGGTATGAGTTGGGCAATAGAGGTTAAATGACTTGCCCAAGGTCACACAATTAGGAAGTGTCTGAGGTCATATTTGAACCTAGTCTTTTGTTTCTAATTCAGGCTTTCAATCCATTGAATCTCCTAGCTGTCCCCTAGTTTGCCAATTATTAATGGGAAAGAAGGATATATGCCTCAACTTTGATGGTCTGGGACAAATATTTTCTGTTGTAGTTGATCCAAGTTTTATGGCCTCTTTAGGATTTGAAGAACCCTTTTAATATCATGAAATTTAGTTGAGCCACACATCACAGCAATTTTACTAATATCCATTGATTGAGAAAATACATGCTATGATTTCAGCAATGCTTTTAAGTAAATTTGTATTTTTTTCATAGTAATAGTGTCATCTGCATGTGAAAATTAGTTATATATGTACACATACATATATAAGCATTGGGACTTATGATCAAATTGATGATTCTTGTTGTACAAAATGGTTCATGATTCCCTTGCTTTAACTACTGAGCTCTGTCCTCCTACCTCCAACTAGGGGTCCAGGGTCCACCTGTTGGGAACCACTATCTTACCACATTTCTTCTCTTACTTTTGGTACCTTTCTCTGCTCATCTCTGAAATGGAGATACTGACTGATTAGTAATATAAGAATCTTTAAAACAATTTTGGTTTTTACATACAATAGGGGGGAAATTAAATATCATTTTAAAATCAGATAGGGATAAATTATGAGAAGGTATACCATACATCTTTGCATAAGATTGTAGGAAAGCTTATTCTAACTATGTATTCAACTTGGAGACTTTTCATCATCCTTTTATGTAAAGATTCCAAGATTAAAAAAATTTTTAACTCCTATATTGTTGATTTGTAAAAAAACAAAACAAAAATTCAATTTAGATATCTTCAAATGAGTATATATGTGAGACCCTTATGTTATCAGCTTCCTGAAGTCCCTTCCCCAAGAACTGGAACTTGTCATTTAAGGTTATGAGGAGGGGGATGAGAAAGTCACTCTTCCCCAAGAATGCTTCTCAAGAAACTCAGGAACTCAGCATTTTTATTCATGGTACCCCTCAATCTTTCTTTCCAATCATGTCTCTTACATGTGCCCCTTCATAGTATGTTAAGTCCTAGACCATTTAAATATTCACTGTCTCCTGTTCTTGTCCTGTCTTCTCCTGGCTCCTTGACATGTCTATTCTTTCTCCAAGCCTAGAACAGACTCACCCCATCCTCAGAATCAATATCTGATTTCCCTGCAAGGTACAATTCAAATGGTATCTTCTCCAAGAAGTCCTCTCTGATCTCTCCAGGAACCATAATCTCTCCTTCACATTTCTTACAGGACATTAACTAGACTTTCTCTTTTAGTTTACTGTCCCTTGTTATAAACATTTTGATGTTCTCTGCCCCCTCCTTAGAGGTTGTGAGTTCCTTGAATGCAAGATCTCCGTATTGTTTCTATCTCTATCCCCCAGAATCTACCATGTATAGGGGCTGAATAATAATTTTTGAAATGAAGAGCTCTGACTCTTGATTCAGAAGACTGATCTATGGCATCAAACCAGATTTGGAGTCAAAAGACTTGGGTTTAAATTTTGACTCTGTCACTTTTACTACCAGTGTCAGGCAGTCAATAAACTTTTACTAAATGCCAGGCATTGGCCTTTGGATAAATCGTGTGCCTTTGGATAAATCCTTTATTCTCTCTGAGCCTCAATTTCATCTGAAAATGAGGGGATTGGACTAGCAGAATCATAGCACCAGGCCATCTAGTTTCATGCCCTCATCTCATTATTTCATTGAGGGTAAGGTTCATATGTATCCTCCCTTATTCTTTCCTTTCCCTCCAAGTGGCTAGAGCAGTGTAGGGAACAAATAATCCTTCAGTTTAATTCAATCCAAGTGGTAGTTATTGAATTGGATCAAGTGATTTGAGTTATCCTCATCAAATTCTTTGGCAGGGCCATCTAGGAGAACAGATTTTTGAAAGGACTACCCTAAGCTTCACTCAGCAAAAATCATGCAAACTTGTAGCATTTGACTCCCAAATCACTAATGAATAAGGTGGAACCCTAAAAAAATTTATAGATGATAGAGTTTTCCAAATGTACATATTTTACAAGAGCTCCCTTGGCACCTGCCTGCTAAGACCTGCATCCAGTCCTTCGGGCTATTGTTTCAGCCCATTACATTGCTATTAGGTGGTGCTGATTTCATCAGCTCTAGAGGGCCTGCACTCACTCAGGTCTTGACAGGCTTTGAGTTTGTCCTCTGAACAACAATAAGGCTTCCAAGACTTTTTCATGCTTTTCTCTAATTTTTCTGGCTTTAAGAGAATCATTATTGATTGAAGTGATTGAGACAGAGCTCAGCCTTCCAAGTTGGAGAAGAGATTTGGGCATTTGCCAAAGCAAGCAAGATGTATGGGGTCACCAGTCACCTGGACTTTGCCAACTGCCTTACAGATGTTCTCCACAGATGTTTCTCTAGGCCTGCCCAAGTGTCACTTTAAAAAAATTCTGGCTACACTGCCAAATGTAGGGCCTGATGTCAATTACTGTGGGTCCAGAGGGATGAAAGAAGGAGGGGAAAAATGGGTTAAGATAAATTGGCAGAAAGTGCATTGTTGATGTCCTGTATAACCTACAGTAGAGAATAGGGCTTATAGATTCCTTTATAAGGATCAAGTAACTATCCATTGGAAAGGGTAAAGAAAGTATACTTCTTGAACTCATCATCCCACCCCCAGCTTCGTTAAGACATGCGTTACTTTATCAAGAAAGTGACTAGAGAAGCAGGCTTCTAGATTCGAAAACTAACCACACAGAGAATGTTGGAGTAGGAAAGGACCTTAAGGGTGATTTTTGTCCAGTCTGGTCCAGTGGAAAGGTCACTGGCTTTACAGAAAGACAACCTGAGCTCATATTCCTCCCTGTATAACCTTGGGAAAGTCACTCGAACACCTCCCCTCCCTTAGCTTGGGCTTCACTTCTACCATTTAAAATGGAAAGAATTAGACTGGATGGCTTCCAAGGTCCCTATCAGCAGTAGATCTATGAACTTTCCTCATTTTACACATGGAGAAACCAGGGTAAGGAGGAGGAAGCAGGGCAATGTGGGGTGAATGGCCTGAGAGGCAGGAAATCTGAATTCTAGTCATAGTTTTGCTCCTATAAGACCATGGGCAGGTCACATAGCCTCACTGGGTCTCAGATTGGGAATTTCAAGGCAGGATACAGAAGCTTCTTTGGCCGGGAAAGGATTGAGACATGAATTTTTCTAATAAGCAGCTCTGGCTCAGCCCCTTTAAGAATCACTACATCATCATATCTTGATGAATATGACCCAGGAGTCATTCAGTAGCTACTTTAGGAGTCTTAGTCCAGGTAGACTGAATTGGCTCCAAGATGCTCAGCCAGTGGATCCTTTCCTCTCCGAGGATTGGGAGCAGTATTACTTTATATAAAATGCCTTTGCAATTAGGCAGTATCTTCCCTTACCTTCACATTTTCTGAACATGATACGAGTCACCAGACTTGCACTTTGCTCTCCCTTTCTTCAGAATCCACTGGTTTCGTGTATACATTATGGGTTTCATTATCTAGAAACAGACTCCCGGGCCTTCAACACACATCATCCAGCTCAGACCTTGTCTACTGGCATCAGGGCTAAGGGGGAGAGAATGACACAAAGAATGAAAAGGATTGAACACGTGACTATCCCGGGGTACCTAAACTCAGAAGGGTCTATTCAGAGGGTGATGAGAGGATGAAAACCATAAAATATTAGCCCTAGAAGGGATCTGGGATTGAAATCATTTAGGCCCTCTGAATAGATCTTCTTTGTACACAGCTGTTTGCATGTTGTCTCCCTGATTAGACCATGAGCTATTTGAGAGCAGGGGCTGTTTGCTGCTTTTCACTGTGTCCCCAGTGTTAAAGCATAATAAGCGCTTAATAAATGGTTGCTGACTTGACTTGAAAGTGGGTTTTTGAGACTTTGGACTAAGTCACATAATGAGGTAATGTTATATACTATGTCCACCTCAGCAAAATGGAAACTCCCTGAGGGCAGGGACACATTTGTTTTGTCTCAGTTTCTCCAATACCTAATATGGTACCTGGAATGTAATTAATTACTTAAATGCTTGTGGGATTAGATTGGAACAGAAGCAGAATGAATACTAGTTGGGGATTTATTTAAATTTAGAAGGGATTCATGTTTCAGCAATGGGTTCTTGGGAGTTAGACTAGAACTATTGGAAATCAATTGGTATGATTACAGAATTACAGAATTTCAGTGACTTTCTATTTCACTCGATACCTCCAAAAAGTGTTAGGAATAGGCATAAGCAAGAGGTCTTTTTACCTTTACCCAGCCCAGTTCTTTGCATCCCATACAGATATGGGAACCAGCAGAGGGAATGCTCCTCACTTACACCCACTCTGTTTGTCAAACATGGACCCAACTCATCATTTTACCTATAGGAAGAAAGCTAGAATCCCACACTATCCTTGGACTCAGCCTTTCCTTCCTAGAGGTGATGAGTCAGGCCCATCCAGGCCCACCAGTGCTCACCCTGCCTGAATAAAAAAGGGAATCATCAACTATAATTCTCCTGGTAAGAATAAGAACCAGCAGGCCTTACCTTCTGCCTTGCCACTATGTCTTAAAGTCCTCTGGGTGTTACTATCTACCTGGATATCATTCCCTCTAAGCTCTGCAGATGCATCTTAAAGGCTGTGCCACCCCCGCCCTTTTGAGCACCTGGCAGCTAAAGCACATGCCCTACATAGATGAGCTCGATTCTGGCCATGGCCTGCCTCTTTTGAATCTTCTTTCCTAAGCAGGTGACTTGGCTAAATTCTCATGAAGAATATGCCAAGGCCAGGAAGTCACTGTGAGTTTAAAAGGTCCAGAGCAGTTCATTGCAGCAATGATAAGATTGGTTGAGTAAAGAAGAACTGAGGACAGAGTGCAAAGTGGAAAAATGGAAGTGCCTTGAGTAAAAATAAAGGTTCTTTCTCTTCACTGACTTAGATGGTGTATCAGTGGAGTTCAACCATGAATATCTAAGGAGGACCTGAGAGAGAGAGAGAGAGAGAGAGAGAGAGAGAGAGAGAGAGAGAGAGAGAGAGAGAGAGAGAGAGAGAGAGAGAGAGAGAGAGAGAGAGAGAGAGAGAGAAGAGAGGAGAGAGGAGAGAGGAGATGCCTGTATGGATTAGCATCTACTTTTCTCTCAATCCCCTTGAGAGGGGTAGCAGCCAATTAATGCACTGAGTTTCACTGTTCCCCTGGGGATAGTGTGAAATTGATGACAAGGTTCCCCCTAAAATCTAACTTAGGATAACCCCAGTCTTCTTCAGGACACTGAGTGCATTAGGAGACAAGCCTCTATGAGGGCTTGCCGCAGGGAGGGCTGTGGTTTGAATGCCTCCCTGCAGAATTTGTTCAGATGTCTCCTCAGATCAAAGTCAATAGGCTGGACTAAACCTGATGGTGATTAACCAAGTTTAATGTAGGGGTTCAGAGTAAATAAGGAGGATGAAAGTGGGGTTTGGTTTCCCTGATGCACTGCCACCTGAGCCGTGTATTTTCATGAATCTCAGGCTTCTTCACCCCCTTCCCCAACTAGTAATTCCACAGTTATTATGATGTATCTATCTGACTACCCTATATAATCAATAGGTAGATGAGGTGCTGGGGGACTGGCAGAGCCTGAGAGCTGGACACTCCTTTCAGTGAGCCCACAGCCCCCTTTTGGGATTTGAGGGATCTTTTTTATCAGTTAAGAGGTGATTGAAGTTATCAAGTGAAGGCTGGATAAATCACAGAGATGAATCTGGGATGAGGGATGTCTTCTGGTGGCTTTAGATGAAGTCCTCAACCCAGGGACAAGTCTTGCTAGATCAAAGACTCAGCTCAAAAAGTTCTTGGCTCCCTGTAGAACTTTCCCAGGGCAGCCTTCCTTTCCAGGATCCTTTGCTCTCCAACCAACACTGACTCTGCCTCAGTCCTCATGTCAAGGTTCCAGAAATCCCCCCATGCACTCATCCTTACAAAATCAAGCTTGAGTTTGGGGATGAGTGACAATGTAGAGCCAAGGATGAATATGAGGTGCATGGTTGGCAATTGGGCTTTGCCATCTGTCTTATCATTTCTTCCTTAGGACTTTTGGAACTTTTTATTTCCCTTGAAGCTGATCCTCCTCTATATATTTTTTCCACCAATTAGAATGTGACCCCCTTGAGAGCAAAGACTTGTTTTTTCTATGTGTATCTCTAATATTTAGCTCAGCACTTGGTATTTGGTAAGTACTCAGCAAAAGCTTGTTCATTTATTCAGAAGGAATCTTTCCTTCAACATACCCAAAGAATAATCAGCTAAGTTCTGCTTGGAGATTTCAAGTGAGAGAGAAACATCATCTTCTGGAGTGGTCCATTTAACTATTGAGTAACTCTAATGGTTAAGAAGATGAAGTATTTACAGTAAGTCAAAATTGGTCTCTTCATGACTTCCATTTTTGCTCCTAATTTTGCCTCCTGGTTCTAGCAGAATGAATTTAATCTCTCTTCCACACAACAGGTTTTTTTTTCAAATATTGAAGAGTTCTGGTGAATCCTTAAGTCTTTTCTTCTTAAGTTTAAACACCCCCAGTTCCTCTAACTGATCTTTATATGATGTGGATTTAAAGACTTTTTTCTTTCTAGTTGCCCTCTTCTGAATGCTTTCAGTTTTTTGATGTCCTTTCTAAAATGTGCTGCCAGAACTGAACACCATTGTGTTCAGATGAGGTAAAATGAAGGTGGAGTGCACTAAGGCTATCATCTCCTTATTCTTGGGGAAAGATCACTTTTCATACTACAGCTGGAAAAACTGAGGTGCATTCAAGCAGTAAGTAGAAGAACCAAGTTTTTAATCTACGTTTTTCTGAACTGAATGCCAGTTCCCTTTCTACTATATTGGATTAAATTCCCATCTAAGGTCTTTCTTCCTCTAGGAGTATGTGATTCTTTGAGGTCCAAGTTCACACATGAAGGAAACGAAAGAGCAGTTCAGACTGAGTCAGGTGTACATGCAGATAATTGATGACCTTGGTGAAATATTTGTAGAAAAAGGAAACCTTGTTCTCAGAGATAGGCAGGAAGGAAGGGAGAACAGATGGGGGATTGTTTGGGAGGTGAGAATACAATGACTACTTCATCAAGGGGCTTTACCTCTATTCAATATTAACCTGGGAAATTGGTATAAGGGTCATTTATGGACAAACTTCCCACAATATAGGGACAGAACAAATATTTTTTTGCCAGACCTACATCAATAGAAGTGCAATTTTTCCTCCAAAGCAATAAACTCCCACAATGGATGGAGCTAAGGAAGAAAGTCACACAGAGCTTGTACCTCTTTCCTGATGTCCTGTCTCTTGCCTTGGGGCAATGCGATGGGTGGAGATTGGAATGTACTATGCCCAGGACAAAGTTCTGCCTGGACAGTGCTTGGTCCATCAAAGTTCCGTTTCTTCTTTTGCCAACAATAGGTTATCCAATGGTTTAGCATCTTTCCCAGATGTTTGAAAGTTTTGTTCAGAGGAAACCATGATAAGCTAAGAGTGTTACTTTCTGGAAGGCATGATGCTTCTTTAATTCATTTGCGGTTTATCTCCACCTGAGCACAGAGGTTTTCTTGGTGGTATTTCTGAAGGCTAATAGATATTGCCCCAGATTCTCAAGTGAAGCAAGAGGAGAGATAGAAGGTCAGAGGGCAAAAACAAGATCATCATCCGGGTCTCCCAAAATGGGGGAGTAAAAGAACCACTCAATGTATGATAGGAATCAGGTGTGGGAGAAGTGCTTTATTACTACACACACAGAAAAATACTAAACTCAGGGCACTTACAAGTATCTTAGCAGAACACAAACTTAATGATTCAATAACTTAACTTATAACTATTATTACAAATGCCTGTGATGCTGATATTTAACTTTCAACAGAACATAAAGCCCAACTACTAATTGGGTATTTCATAGTCTGCCTTTGTTTTACATTATCACTCATCTTCAAACTCAAACTTTCTTTCAACTCTGTCCTCAGCTCTTCTATAGTCAACTTTACCCGATCTCTACAGAACTGAACTGCTCTGGACCTTTTAAATTCATATGGTGAACTCTAAACCTTGATTCATCCTTTTTGAGAATGCAGCCAAGTCACCTGCTTAGGAAAGAAAATCCAAAAGAGGTAGGCCAAGCCCAGACTCAACCTTGCCTATGTAGGATGTGTGCTTTGGCTGCCATAACTGCTCATAACTTTGTTAAGGCCAAGGTGGCAAAACGGACCATATGGTCTTCCATCCAACTCTCAAGATGGAGCTTGTAAAGAATTATAAATGGTTCACCATCAGAAAGGACAAGAAAGGCCATCAGTTCCGTTTGCTCAGCAACCAATTAGAAGATTAATTTCCCAGTACAAGCCTCTTAGTAATGAATTATATGTGGCTAGAAACCGGCTACAAAACTCTCTTATGGTGGGTCTTTTGGGACTAGAAAGGGCAGCTCTGAGACCTTGTTATACATAGATTCCTTCTACAACATCTCTGACATCCTAGAGAAGCCTTCCCTAGTTATTCTAGGTCACTCTGACCTCTCCCTTCTCTTGACACCACTTGCATTTGGGGCTTACACCATTTAAGTGGTCTTTAATCACACACTGCTCCGTGACACCTCTTCTACCCTTGGCTTGGACTATGGTATAAATCTTTTATTTTCTTTTCTTTAATATTTCACTGGTTTATGTCTCATCTCCTACTAGACTCTCTTAAGATCTTCTAAGCCTAAAATTTTAGGTTTTTTTGTTTTTAAAACTGTTCAGGGATCATAAGGAAAAAGATAAGTAAAATGACTGAACAAATTGTAGCATATGTTGGTGATGGAATACTATTGTGCTGAAAGGAATAATGAATTGGAAGAATTCCATGTGAATTGGAACAACCTCTAGGAGTTGATGCAGAGTGAAAAGAACAGAACCAGGAGAACATTATATACAGAGATGGATACTCTGTGGTACAATTGAATGTAATGGACTTCTCTACTAGCAGCAATGAAATGCAATGATCCAGGTCATTTCCAAGGGATCTATGAAAAAGAACACTATCCACTTTCAGAGGAAGAATTGTGGGAGTAGAAACACAGAAGAAAAACAACTGCTTGATTACATGGGTCGATGTGCATATGATTGGGGATGTAGACTAAGCGATCACCTTAGTGCAAATATTAATAATATGGAAATAGGTCTTGATCAATGACACATATAAAACTATGTGGAATTGTGTGTCAGCTATGGGAGGGGAGTGGAAGGAGGGGAGGGAGAAAACATGAATCTTGTAACCATAGAAAAATCTTCTAAATTAATTAATTAAATAATTCCAAATTATTGGAATTAAAAAATTCCAAATTAAAAACAAACAAACAAACAACTGTTCAGGTCACAGGAAGTAAAAATGCAAAATACATGGCTTGTCTTGGGTGACCTTGAATTTCTCTTTTAGCTTTATGATCCTTAGTTCCAGTCCCATTTATGCCTCTCTCATACCACCTCCCAAGGCTTTGCAACTCAATTCCACAAACACTTTTCTAATGGGTACAGGAGAGACAAAGGGAAAAATGAAAACAGCCCCTGCGCTCAAGGAGCATATGCTTTATTGGATCTTTAGAGACTGATTATGTCTGGGTCCAACTTTGTGGTTTGCATCAAAGGCTTAGCTAGAGTTGGTGGTGATAGCCCTTCCCCTTTCAGTTTTGTCTTCTAGACTTGCTCAAGTTTAATGGATTTAGTAGTGTCCTTGGAGCAGTCTGTGGGTTTCATCATGGTTGGCGTATGGCTCAGCCCACACTCTAGTGTCCCCACTTTGAGGGTCATGAGACACTAGAGTTAAAATGTCCCCTGAGATGGCCTGGTTTTACACCTGTGGACTCACTTTTCCCATTTTATCTCCTATTTGAGTTGTTCCAAGGGGACTGGTTGGCTTGAGGATTTTCCACACTTACCTGCATGAAAATACTAAGCCAGGTCTCCCGAAGGAAACCCATATTCATTTAGAGAAACTTCTTTTCTGAGATGTTGCTCAGAGGATCATTTGGTCTTCTCCCCTAAAAGGATAATGAGTTCCCTCTTACTGGAAGTCTTCATACAGAGAAGCTTGATGTGCTATGAAGAGCTAGGTAATAGGGTAGATAAAGTACAAGATCTGAAGTCAGGAAGACATGAATTTGAGTCCTGCCTTTGACACTTACTGGCTGTGTGACTCTAGGGAAAGGAATAATCACATATTTTGTAACTACTCTGTGCCAGGCACTCTGCCAAGTGCTTACAAACATTATCTCATTTGATCCTCACAGCAACCCTGAGAGGTAGGCGCCATTATTATCCTCATTTTACAGATGAGGAAACCGAAGCAAACAGAGATTAAGGGTCACACAGCTAGTAACTGTGCAAGGCTGGATTTTATTCCAGGTCCAGTGTTCTATCCACTGTGCCACCTAGCTGCCTGAGTCACCTAATCTCTATCAGCCTCAGTATTCTCATCTATAAAATGAGCTAATAAAAAGTCATTTCATAGAATTTTTCTGAGGATCATTTAAGAAAACACACATAAAGTGCTTTGGACATCTTAAAGTATTCCATAGCTATTATTATTCTTATGAGTCCCAGATTGTGACATGCAAATGAGAATATGGGGGTGGGGGTGGAGAAGAGCCCTAAAGAGCAAAATAGTAGAAATAGATGGTTTAAGGTTTAAGTCTAAATAAATAAATAAATCCTGCCTCTTCTTTGAGCTAGAGGAGCCTCTGTCCTACTATGGAAAGCTCTGAAGGCCAATAGCAGGCAAATTTGTGAAGTAGGCAAAGTTTATGTCCCAAAGGGACTTCCACTCCCATTCAGCCTTTCCCTGCTTTTTGCCCCCTCTTTGTATTCCTTCAGTGGTCCAGTTCCTGCCCCTAGCCTTGATTTTCCCAGAAGTTGCTCCCCAGCCCTGACTCCCTGAGGAATGTCCTGAGGTCTGAAATGGCTGTTTGCCTTCTCTCTCAGTTAGCTGAAAGCAGTGGTTAAATAGTTCACACTAAACAACTCATAGCAGATAAACTTAGAGGGTTCTCCCTTCTCTCCCCCCACCATTCCCCCACCAATCCTCACACACACACATACACACACACACACACACACACACACACATAAACTTTAACCCAAAGCTTAGACCTCTGCAGTAATAGAAAGTATTTATCTTGGAGCAAAAAGACCTGGGTTTAAGGTCAGACTCAGAGACTTAGTGACTGTAACCTTGAGCAGGAGGCTTAACATCTCTGATCCTCAGTTTCCCAATAACACTAATCCTCACAAAAGCCCTGAAATGTAGAAGCTAGCATCACCCCATTTTATAGATAAGGAAACTAAGGCAATGGGTAGTTAAATGATTCTCTCAGGGTCCCACAGTTAGTGTTTGAAGCATGATTTGAACTCAAGTTTTACTTTTTCCACTCTGTGTCACTAACTAGTGGCTTGGATTTTTGGTAAAAAATTCAAAACTCTCTTGTCCTTAGTCTCCTCCACTGTAAAATGTAGAGAGTTGGAGTAGACAGCCTGGGAAGTCCTTTGAAGCTGAAGAATCCAAATGGGACCTTATAAGCAACACCTGGGATCAGAGCTCTTTGGATTTCCCAGTGGTGACTATTTATTCTGTCTATAAATAAGGCTGGTACTGGACAGGACAATGAATATAACCCTTGGCTGACCTTAGATTTAGAAGCACTGGGGCCCTGAAGGAAAGGTGCCTCCTCTTCCCCCTAGAATATAGGAGCTCCTATTGCCAGGGAGAGAAGGAAAAATCAGCACAAAGGTGTGTAGTGGGTGGGGAATGCCTGGGAGGAAGAATTTCCTTGATGGATGATTGAGTGTTCTACTCAGTGAAGCCAGGGGCAAGGAAAATCTAGGAGGCTCCAGAAAGCAAAAGGCAAATCTGATGATTGCCTTTTATTTTTCTTTCAAAAGATGCCAAAGGACTCTATTTTTCCTTTGCTGACAACCAATTTACATATTATACCAAATGGGGAGAAGGAAGCACTTTCCATATCAGCTGTCTCCAGCCAATCACAGAGGATCCAAAGTCTAGCACCCTCTCAGCAGGAGAAGTGAGCAAGGAAGAGCTGTAGTTCAAGCTACCACCTTCATCCCTTCCCTTTCCCAGCAGCCCCCCTCTTCCCATTGGTTATTCATAGGCATTTTATGCAAGTAAAGTTATGTCAGCTCCAACAAAACTCTAGTTTAAAAGAAGAAATATTCTGCCTGGGAGAAGGGGAGGTTGCTTTAAGAAAGGATAAGGCCATGTTTTACTGCTAGATCATCATTTTAGAGATCTAAATCTAGAAGTGACCTCCCAGCCATTTGGTCCAAGTCCTTCATTTTACAGAGGTGAAAGGTCCCAAAGTTACACTGTTAGTAAGTAGGAGTCAGAATTTGAACCCAAGTCCTTTGACTCTGATTCTGAGTCTCTTTCTAAGGCACTATGTAGTCAACACTTTTAGTTTTAGATTGGACCCAGGGTAAAGGGATTATTTAATTTTTTTGTACTTGAATTCGCATCACTTAGCATAGGGCCTGGCACATAGCAGATGTTTGAGAAATGTTTATTGATTGATGTTATTGATGTAGGACAGTGGGGTCAAGCTCAGAGAAATGAAAGCCATTAAATTCTACATGAGGGTCCTTGCAGACCATATGTTGACTTAGAAAACCACATATTAATATTATGTTGTGTTATATTCTTATTTATTTTATTTAATATTTCCCAATATTTTTAGCCCTTACTGTCTATCTTGGAATCAAGACTAAATATTGATTCCAAGGCAGAAGAGCAGTAAGAATTAGGCAATTGGGGGTAAGTGACTTGCCCAGGGTCAATGTCTGACCAGAAGTCAAATTTGAACCCAGTACCTCCTGTGTCTGAGCCATCTAGCTACCCCCTCCTTTCCCCCCTCCTCAATTACATTCTAATCTGGTTCAGACCCAATTTAGGAGTATTATAGTGGTGGAGTGACCCATAGGCCATGGAATTCTTTCTTCCAATGAATATTGGTGTGCTCCCCAAGAGCAAATATTGTTGTCTGGGGCACAGAGAGATATCTCTCTCCTAGACTCCACTACCAGCATGTTTCAGAAATGGAATTTCACCCAGGTGTTGCCTCCAACAAAGACTCTGATCTGATGAACCACACAGCTTCTCCATGCAGTCAATTCAAGGTCGATTCAATACAACCTGGACTGGAGGTTCCAAACTGTGGAATCTAACTCTCATCTTTAGATTAGGTCAGAATCTAAATTTTAGAATCTAATCTAATCTAGAATCTAGAATCTAAAGGAAAGAATTACAGCATATGTTACACAGTGGAGCTTTTAGGAAGGAATGTTTACTTCAAAAGGTATAATCACAAAGAAACAAACCAGCTTTCTCTAATATGTGGGAGGCATATTCCCTCAATCCCATTTACCATCTCAGGCTCTGTGGAAGGGAAGGAGATTAGATTCCTAGCTGAGCTCAGTTCCTATAGAGCACTGATCCAGTTCCAAGTGCCAAACACCCTGGCTTCTCAGGTTTCCATGCTGGACTGACTGGCTACACCACTCTGTCTGCAATCCTCGCTTCAAAGTCATCTCTGGCATCTGGAATTGAGGAAGACAACAACTTAGAAGAGAAACTAACAGAACAAAAAAACAAACCAAGACCCATTTCTCAAAGTAAGGATGAAAGAGAGGAAGCAGCAGAAGAATGTTCCTTCCCTGTCATTGGTTCAGTTCTTCTGGGATCTGGGAAACATGGATAAGAGTTGTCCAGTAGAGAGTAGCTGGGAAAAAAAAGATGGCGGAAAAGAGGGTGCATGGCTCAGTTGCACCAGTTTTAAACACTCAGGAAGCCAATCAAAGAAAACTAACCCAATCTATATAGTAGAGGATGAGGAGGTCTCCATTTTAGGCAATCTGGGCAGGGTCCAAAGGCTCTTCAAGGCCTCTCAAAAGTTGTCTCCATGTTATAACTGGGTATGCCCAGAGACATCTATGTTACACAGACTAGAATGGAAAAGTATCTCAGAAGTTACCCGGTCCAAGATAATTCTTCATTCTTAGCCCCCCACCACTCATACAAGCAGAAAATAATGAAATCCAAGGAGTCATTTCTACCATTGAGTACATCAAGAAACCTCAAGAAATCCTCAGCCTTCATTAAAAGTCTTCATAAGTTGCTAGGCCTGAAAAAGTCATCACTCAGTGACTGAACTTCTTCTTACAAAATTCTCCAAACTTGGCTAGGTTACACCTGGAATCCTAAGTGCATAAGTTTATTCCCAGTTGATATTCTACTTGGATCCAACAGAGGTTATGCTCTTCTGATGCTTCTTCAACCCTTTCCTTAAAGTAGGACTTTAGTAGAGGTCACTGATGAGGAGCAAAATATAATGGGAGCCCTCCAAGAAAGAATAAAGGCTGTTAGTTCCCAATTTGGTCCAGGTCATCTAAAGCCTTGAATACAACTGACATTAGATGGACACAAAAAGAGAATATCTAAATGACCACTTTTCTGACTTTTGTGGAGAAGGAAGAGAGGAGGGCATTCATTTTAAAAATCTGTTTGGAAACTGAATTGAGGAAAACTTAAGTATATTTACCTTTTGAATTATTCCTACACCTCATCTTAATTAAAGGCACTTGCAAGGAAATTTCTGAGAGAATATCTGGTCTCTGCTTTGTGGGCCTTTCCCTCTCCTTAGCATATAAGTTTTCTCAGAAAATCGTAATGATCCTGGTCATCACCTATTCTTAAAAAGGCAGGATTTAGCCGCTTCATAGGACATTCAACATGACCCAGAGAAAGAAAGGAAGGTATGGGCCAGTTTCCTTACTAGTGCCAAACTATTGCTGATATCCCCTGGGGCTAGCAAGCCAGAAGACTGGATAGTTTGGAACCCCAGAGGCAATGGTGATGATGAGGATTTTATTGCTAAATTGGCATAGCCTCTTCCCTCCAAAATGTGCTTGGCTTCTCATTCTGCAGGATTCTTATTTATAGCTTTCCAAGTCCTCTAGGGAGGGTATCTCCAATATGTAGGCCCCATTCCCTGGGTATGCCAAAATAATAATAATAATAAGTACTACTACTATCATCAATAGTTAGCATAAATGTGCATATCATTACTTTAAATTTTACAAAGCCTTTACAAATATTATCTCTTTTAATCCACACAACAACCCCTGGAGGTAGATGTTATTATTATCTCTATTTTAGTATAGTATTAGTATAGTAGTCTCTCGGCGATCGAGAATGACGATTGTCTTTATGCAGTTTCATCTACGGTGTACCCTCATGTGGCTTTGGAGTCCAAAGGCTGAGGCGCAGAGTTTGTGGCACATGGGGCCTGGGACACCAGTTGTTACGGGAGGTGTGGTTGTGGCCTGGTGTCGGCGTTCACGCGCAGCGGCAAGACGTCGACGTCGCTCATCTTCAGAGGTGGCGGCGGCATGGTGAATGTGGGTTTGCCAGCTGCTTCTGTCAGAGGCAGTGAGTTCTAGTTGCTTTGGTGTCATGCCAGCCCACTTCAAGTTGGACTTTAGCTGATCCTTGTATCTTTTCTTTGGTCGGCCTTGTTTCCTGAGTCCAGCTGACAGTTCACCATAGAATACCTGTCTTGGTATTCGCTGTGGGTCCATGCGGATGACGTGTCCAGACCATCGTAGCTGGGTTTTGAGGACCATGACTTCGATGCTGGTGGAGTTGGCTCTGTCGAGGGCTTCCTGGTTGGTGATTCGGTCCTGCCATCGGATCCTCATGATTGACAGGAGAGAGCGTTGGTGGAATTGCTCCAGCTGTTTCATGTACTTCCGGTACAGTGTCCATGTCTCGCAACCGTACAGGAGCGAGCTGAGGACCACCGCGTTGTACACTTTGAGCTTCGTCGCAGTGCTTACACCTCTGTGTTGGAGGACTTTGGAGTGCAGCCGCCCGAGTGCCTGGCTGGCCTTTTGGATCCTGGCATTAATCTCGTGGTCATCGTCGTTGGCGATGGTGCTGCCCAGGTACTTGAAAGTGTTGACATTAGAAAGCTGCGTGCCGTTGATTGTAATGCACGGCTGGTGAGTTGGCCTCCCTGGTGCAGGTTGGAACAGCACCTCTGTTTTGCTGAGGCTGATAGTCAGGCCAAACAGTTTTGTTGCGGTAGAGAACCTGTCCACAATGGTTTGGAGATGATTTTCTTGGTGGGCCATGAGAGCACAGTCATCTGCTAAGAGAGGTTCCAGGATGATTCTCTCTGTTGTCTTTGTTTTTGCAGTCAGGAGGCGAAGGTCAAATAGTGAGCCATCCAGTCAGTATTTGATGTAGACGCCCAGGTCTAGATCCATCACAGCATGTCGTAATACTTGGGTGAAAAATAGGTTGAATAGTACTTGAGCGAGGACACAGCCTTGTTTCACGCCATTGGAGATGTTGAAGCGATAGGAAGTCTCTCCACCAGATAGGACTTCCCCGGTCATGTCGACATGAAAGAGCTGGATCAGTTTGACGAATTTTGCTGGGCAACCGAGCTTGCTAAGGATCACCCACAATGCGTTCCTGTTCACTGTGTTGAATGCCTTCGTCAGGTCTATGAAGACAATGTAGAGACTCAGGTTCTGCTCAAGGCATTTTTTCTGCATTTGCCTCACCGTGAAGACCATGTCTATGGTGCTGCGATCTGGTCGGAAGCCACATTGTGATTCAGGCAAGTTCTACTCTGAAACAGATGACAGGAGTCTGTTGAGTATAACATGGGCGAGGATCTTTCTGGCAGTGGAGAGTAGTGAGATACCTCTGTAGTTGTCACAGGCTGCTCGTGAGCCTTTGTTCTTGTATAGGGCTATGATGGAGGCATCTCTGAGCATGTCTTCCTCTTCCCATATGCTGGTCAGCACTATGTGGAATGCCTGGAGCGCCTTTCCATTTAAGGCCTTGTACACCTTGGTTGGGATCCCGTCTTTACCGGGTTCCTTGCCTGCACTCATTTGTTTAATGGCTTTTTGGACTTCCTCTATTGAAGGAGGGACATCAAGTTGTTCAATGGAGTGGTTTTGGGGGATCTGGTCAAGGGCACTTTGGTCGACTGAAGAGGGTCGGTTGAGAAGCTGACTGAAGTGTTCTTTCCACCTATTGCTGATGCCTATTTTACAAATGAGGAAACTGAGGCAGTGTATAGTTTAAGTGACTTGCCCAAGTCATATAGCTAGTATTTGAGGTCAAATTTGAATTCAGTTCTTCCTGACTCTAGTCCTAGTGTTTTATCTACATTTCTACCTAGTGTCCATCCATTTTGTCTCACTTTTTTTATGAGACCCTCTGTCTTCCTTCTCTAAGCAACTCATCTCCAAGCTTTTTCTTAGCTCTGATTTTCTATAAAAACTAATATCTACAGTACTTTTGTATTCAATTTCATCAGTTTTAGGTGGAATGCACAAGGGGTTTAGACTCAGGATACCTGGATTTAGAGTCTGGCTCTGAACCTCTGTAACCTTGGACAAATTATTTAACTTTTGGGGGCTTTATTTTCTTCATGTATTAAATGAGGGTCTTGTACTCTCTGACCTGTTATGATTGCTGACCTACAGTTTGTGAATTTTGAGCACTTCTGATGAATCAGAGAGATGCCCCAGGGACAGAAACAAGTAAACATTACCCTTATTTTTTTTTAAAAGAGAAGAATGTGGCTATGTCAGAACAAAATGATAGGTTAGAACTAACTTCATGTTGATTCTGATAAAATACCAGAACAGACCATATAAGGAATTTGGAGGGAAGAGGTGATCTCTTGAAGCAGCATGGGTTAATCAAGGACACATCATATCCCATTCCTCCCACTAGCCTCATTTCCTCTTTTTGTCAGGGTCATTAAGCTAGTAGAGTAGGGAAATTGTAACACAATAGGGTACCTGGGCTTAAACAAAATATTTGAGGAAGACTCATGATAGTCATGTGGACAAGATGGAAAGTTGTGGGTTAGAATACAAACTGATTCATTGATCTAAAGAGTATTGATTAATGTTTCAGTGTTTCTCTAGAGAGATTGTATACTTCCAATATCTCCCTGCTCCAGTTCATCCTCTTTTCAACTACTAAAATTATTTTCCTAAAAATGCAGGCTTGAGCATGTTACACACACCCTTGCCCCCAAACCCCATCAATAAATTTTCTATTTCCTCCAGGAACAAATACAAAATGCTCTGTATGGCATTAGGAGCCAGTCATAACTTAACTTCCTCCTACCTTTCCAGTCTTCTTATACCTTATTCCTCAGCCCTTACTCTATTGTGCCCCCCCCCCCCCCACCTGGCATCCTGGATATTCCAAGAACAAGACACTCCACTTCTTGACTCTGGGCATTTTCTCTGACTGATCTCTAGGTCTAAATGTCTTTCCCTTCCCATCTCCAACTATTGATCTCCCTGGCTTCTGTGAAGTTCCAACTAAAATCTCACCTTCTATAAGAAGCCTTCCCTAACCCCTTTTGAATTCCAGTACCTTCCCTATTTTGATCATTTCTTGTTTGATCATTTTTGTTTGATCATTTTTGTCCTCTATTTAGCTTGATTTGTATACATTTGTTAGTACATGGTCTCTCCCACTAGATTGTAAGTTCCTTGAAGACAAGGACTGTCTTTTTCCTTTTCTTGTATCTCCTGTTGTTAGCATAGTACCTGACACATAGACACTTAATAAATGTTTATTGATTGATTCATTCATGTTTCTTGGGCAGTGCCCCAGGGCTCTGACCTTGACCCAAGAAAGATTAAAGATGGCATGTATGTGTAAATGACAGAAAGCTTGAAGGGAGAGATAATACCCTGGATAATAGCAATCTGAACTGAAGATGATACTAGCAAACTAAAACTGTGGACCATATTTAATAATTCAATTCAATTTAATAAATATTTATTAAGCACTTACTATGTGTTAGGCACTGTGCTAAGTGATGGGGATACTGACAATCTAATGGGGAAAGACAATATACAAAAGGAAACTGAAAAGGGGAGGAGGGCTCCAAGAGTTACCCAGCAAGAGAGCATGACACTTTATGCAGTGGAGGCCAAGCAGAATTGCTGATGAAAAATGGAAAATTACTTGGAAAATTCAGAGGCTTTTATAAAGAATGACTTTGGGAAGAGTTTATTATTCCTCCCTCTAGCCTTCCAATCAAAGGGGAAAGATATTGAGGATGCTGAATATCAAATTTTGAATCAATCTGTATGGCAATGGGATCAGCTTATCCTGTGGGAGGTATGCTGTTCCATGAAGCGAAAACCAAGCAGAGTTGCTGATGGGAAATAGAGAGTGTGGAAATGGAGAATAATTGGAAAGAATGTAAAATCCCACAATTGCTTTCAAAAATCAATTTTATCAGAGCAGGATGGGGGAAAACATGACTAGAAGAAGCATGTCATATGAAAAAGATCGAGTGAGTTTAGTGGACCAAGTAATGAGTAGGTCCTGTGATAAATCAGCCAAGGATTATATTAAAACCTTAAGCTACATGAATATAAACTTAACATTCAGAAAAAAGGAGGTCTAGTATTGAATCTAGATGCTACAAATGAGAGTGACTAGTCCCAGATGCTACATTCTAGAAAGGACATTGACATGATGGAAAGGGAAAGCAATCAGGATGGTGAGGGCAGAGAAAGCCACATTATTTAATAATATGAATTTTCTTTTA
This sequence comes from Monodelphis domestica, assembly GCF_027887165.1. Lineage (NCBI taxonomy): Eukaryota > Metazoa > Chordata > Mammalia > Didelphimorphia > Didelphidae > Monodelphis > Monodelphis domestica. Next base: position 263,864,864 of record NC_077230.1, on the reverse strand, counting down.
CATCATATTTTAAGGTTTGCAAAGTACTTTCCAAATGTAGTTTCTCAGCTTGATCTGCTCTTTGGCTTTGTCATAGGATGACTGTAAAGTAGATGCTATTATTCCCATTTTATAAGGCAGGAAACCAAGATTCTGAGAGGTTAAATAACTTCTTTAGGGTCACATAATTAGTAAGTGTTGGCAGCAATATTTAATCATCAATTCAATTATTTTTTATTCTTTCTGCTATGATAATCTGTTTCTCAGCCCTCCCAATAAGGACTGCGAGAAGGCAATCAACATATTTTGTTTGGAGAAGGAAAGACAGATCAAAAATAATAGCTGTCTTTGAAAATCTGCAACACTGTCATATGAAAGAAGGTTTAGAACAAGGGTTCTTTACTTGAGGTCCATGGATAGATTTCAGAGGGAATTGGGAAAAAATTTCATCTTTATCTTCATTCACTTCTAAGTGAAATTCAGCACTTTCTTCAATTATGAATGTAAACAACAAAACAGTTTTCTGAAAAATGTCCATAAATCTATTCATCAGAATTTCAAAGGGTTCCATAACACAAAGAGGTTAAGGACCCTTGGGTTAGAATTTCCTGACAACAGAACCAAAATCAATGGTTATAGACTATAGCAAAGATTTAAGAACTACATAGGAGAACATATCTGAAACCATTGCCCTTGTTAAAAAATGGAATGGGCTACTTTATCAACATGGTAATGGTAATTAATGGAATAATTATATTATTATCCCCTGTATACAGGGCAGCTTTGGTGTTAGGTAAATAATCCAGTTTGGCTGGAAGTTAGGATAGATGGGAAGAAATAGGGCGCAATAATGCTGAAAAACTATATGGGGGTTATATTATGGAAAACCATGAATGCCAGGTTCATGATGCAAGCTTGTACAGAGTAGGCTCACCTTCAAGGTGGAGGAAAAGAGATAGGAACCAGGGAGACAAGTTAGGAAGGTCTTATGATAAGCAAGAGGCAAAGAGAGCTTGAACTAGGATAGTGTCAATGAGAAATGGAAACCAGGGGATGGAGTCCAGAGATAGTGTGAAGGGACAATCAACAGGACCCGGCAATTGATTGCATATGGAGGGCAATGAGAGAGGACCCTGAGGTTTCCAGCTTGGGTGGTGATGCCTTCAACAAAGATGGCTATAAAAATAATTCAGATTTATATAGTACTTAAATATCCCCAAAGATCTTTCTTTACAACCACCCTGTGAGATAGAAGATAAAGAATAGAAACAAAGATTTTCAGGGAAAGTTAGAGGGGAGATGATGAAATGCTAAGCTTCATTCATGCTGAGTTCAGTTTTGGACATGTTTAGTTGAATCTGGCTAAATCCAGCTGAAGTGGTCTGGATTTCATGCTGCCTCCTGGGGAGTTGTAGATAGTCCACACCCCCATCCCCAGCCTGCAACATTTTTGGTACTGTGTTAAAGGTGATTAGATACCTCAACTATCTACCAAAGGATATATAACAGCTTCTTTGAGGGGTTAGCTCATCTTTTGGGGGGAACCTTTTAGCTTAGATGACTCACTCTCCCCTTTTTCTTTTTTGTCTGATGTTTCTGTCTCCTCCTGTGCCCAAAGGGATTTGACTATGTTGACAGATCATGAGCTCATGTGGGCAATGGATGGTGCCAAGGAAAAAGCAAGAAATTTTTTTTTCTAATTTCCCTCTGGTCTTTGGCATCCCAGGAGAGAGAGAAATTTGAAGACTCTTGCTTTATCCGTTCTAGAAGCAAACAACTTATCTGGCCTTATGGGGATAGACTAAAGGAATTGGAGATGTTTATCCTGGAGAAGATTTAGGGGAATGATAATTATCTCCAAATATGTGAAGAGTAGCAATTTGGAAGAGGGATTCGATTTGTTCTTCTTGGCCCTGGAGAGTAGAATGAGGTGCAAGGGGTGGAAGTTGCAAAGGGGTAACTTTAGGATTGACATAAAGAATTTCTAATCAGTAATGAGAAATAGGTGTGGTGTCTCTGCTCTTCTCATTCTCTTCTAACCCTTCTGCAGTTGGACTTTTGACTTTATCACTCAACTGAACCTTCTCTCTCCAAAATTATCAAAGATTTCTGAATTGCCATATCTAAGTCTTCTCAGTCTTCATCTTTCTTGACTTTTCCCTGCAGTGTTTGATATTGTTGACCACTTTCTTCTCTTGTATACTCTCTTGGTTCCCCTACTTGTTTGACCACTCTTTCTCCATCTTCTATGTTGGATCTTCCTTCATGCCATCCTTGCTAACTGTGGATGGAGTCCAAGTTTCTGTCCTAAGCTTTTTCCCTTTCTCTCTCTACACTCTTTCATTTATGATCTTATCAGCTTTCATGTATTCAATTATCATCACTATGGGGATGCCATCCAGATCAACAATTTCTCTCTTGAGCTCCAGTTCCATATCCTTATCTGCCCATTGGACACATCCTCCTGAATGTCCTCTAAGAGTCATCTTCTCCCCCAATCCAGAGCCTCTTCTGAACTTCCCTCTTACTGTCAAGGGCATCCTTCCAATCACTCAGTTTTGCAGTCTTGGTATCATTTTTGATTCCTCACTTTAACTCAACCCCATATAGCTAATCAGTTGCTCAATATTGTCATTTCTATTTTTAAAATTACTCAAGCATATTTTCCTTTCTTTCTATTCACACAGTCAACACTTTATTTTAGGTGCTGATCACCTGTCACCAGAACCAGTGTAAATGCTTCGTAATTGGTCTCTCTATATCTAGTCTCTTCCCACTCCAATTCATCTTACAAAGAACTGCTAAAGTGATTTTCCTAAATTTCAGGCCAGATCATGTGAACCTCTCCTTCCTCCCATCCCAACTAGGTTTCATGTAGTGAGAGATAATTCTGAAAAAACAGGTTTGGCTCAGATTGCTGAGAGCCTTGAATGCCAGCAAAATCTGCCCTGTGTCCTTTTGGCAATGGTTTAAGGTCAAGGGAATTTCAGGATCAGAGCTGAGCACTAAGATTAAATAGGATGCACTCCCAGTGGGGAGGGAAACACAAAGTAGGAAGATATTGTAATAGTCCACGATTGTAGTAAAGGACTGACTAGGGTAATGGCAATGGTGGGAAGAGGTCATTTTGGAAAGGTGTTTAGCCCAAACTCAATGCTGTAACCACTGAGTGTTGTGAATCAACTCACATATCACTTAATGATGACCAGCTGCCCGATTCTGGCTTTTTTCACATTTATAAAATTTTCAATTGGTGATACATTGTGCTCGTTACAAGGTAATTTATGGATCAATTCTCAAGACATCCTGGAAGGGGGAGAGGTGACAATTCTAATTATCTCTATCTCACAGCTAGCTAAATGGGTTTTGGACAGAGTAAATGGCCAGTCTTAATGGTAGACTTAGGTCATAGATGTATAATTTCAATTGCAAGGTGCTTAGAGATTGTTTAGTTCAGCTCTGTCATCTTCTGGTGAGGAAACTTTGGCCTAAGTCCATGTTGGTACTTAAAGGCAGAACTGAGGCGAGAATCCAGATGTCAAGATTTTCAGACAATTCTCTTTCCAATAGACCATGACTGCCTCCAGTTTCACTGTTCTAGAATCCCAGGACTACTTGCCCAGTGAATGACCCCACTTTGTCAGGTATGTGTGAATATAATGTCCTCAAACATATCTCACTTTCTGTGACCTCATTAGGGATTTTCTCTGCAGAGATACTGAAGTGATTTCCCATTTCCTTCTCCAGCTCACTTTACAAATGAGGAAACTCAGGTAGACAGGGATAAGTGACTTACCCAGGTTCACACAACTAGTAAGTGTCTGAGGCCAAATTTGAACTTGGGAATAGGAGTCTTCCTGATTCCAGGTTTGGTACTTTTCCGCTAAAGAACAATTCTGGAGGACTCAAGATGAAACACATTACCCATATCCTGGACTCAGAGTACAGCTTGAGATATACACACAAACACATATGTAATATGCATGTGTGTACATGTATATGTGCATACGTATGCACAAATGTATAAACACACACATATAACATGGCTGGTGCAAGAATTTATTTTTTGCAATAAGACTTTTGACTTTTTTGCTTTCTCAGTTGGGGGAGGAAGTAGGAGGGAAGAGATGCAAAACTGAAAATGAAATAAAATTGAATTTTAAGTATTCACTTCAATATTTGTTAACTTATTTTTAGAGATTCCCAACCTTTTGTCTGTCCTTGTGCCCCCTTGTTTCAGTAAACCTTCCCAGATCTCTTATTGAAAGGAAAGGAAACAAATTCTAGAATTTACCATGCATATAAGATAAACCTTCCTGTCATCTCTATTTAGTATGAATGGGAATAAATCCTAGAATTTACTATGCAGAGCCACATGAGAAATAAAATAGATTAATTCATTTCATCAGACTTGTGTATAGTCATTTGCCAAATATCCCCTATACTCCCTTGACAAACTTATCTTATTCCTTTATCTTACTTCTCAGGTTAAGAGTCACTGGCTTATGTATTTGTGGGTTAAGCAAGTAATCCTCTATGTTCTCCATAAACTTCTCCAGCTTGGAGGTGGGAGGAAGGAAGGAAGGAAGGAAGGAAGGAAGGAAGGAAGGAAGGAAGGAAGGAAGGAAGGAAGGAAGGAAGGAAGGAAGGGAGGGAGGAAGGAAGGGAGGAAGGGAGGAAGGAAGGAAGGAAGGAAGGAAGGAAGGAAGGAAGGAAGGAAGGAAGGAAGGAAGGAAGGAAGGAAGGAAGGAAGGAAGGAAGAAAGGAAGGAAGGAAGGAAGGAAGGAAGGAAGGAAGGAAGGAAAGAAGGAAGGAAGGAAGGAAGGAAGGAAGGAAGAAAGGAAGGAAGGAAGGAAGGAAGGAAAGAAGGAAGGAAGGAAGGAAGGAAAGCAAGGAAGGAAAGAGGTAGGGAAGGAAGGAAGGAAAGCAAGGAAGGAAGGAAAGGAAGATGTATGAAAGGAAGGAAAGGAAGAAAGGGAGTAAAGGAAGGAAGGAAGGAAGGAAGGAAGGAAGGAAGGAAGGAAGGAAGGAAAGGAAGGAAGGAAGGAAGGAGGAGGGAAGGAAAGGAAGATGTAGGGAAGGAAGGAAGGAAGGAAAGGAAGATGTATGAAAAGAAGGAAGGAAAGGAAGAAAGGGAGTAAAGGAAGGAAGGAAGGAAGGAAGGAAGGAAGGAAGGAAGGAAGGAAGGAAGGAAGGAAGGAAGGAAGGAAGGTTCCATTTAGACTCAGAAAGGTGGGAACAAGTCAATATTTCAACTTCTTGATGAATAAGAAATAGTAGGTCCACCAAGAAAGAGAAAGGGAAGGTGCAGAGGAAGTAAGATAAGGGAAGGAGGCAGTCCTCCACTTAAGAGAGGCTCTCTCAAAGAATAGGTCAGACTCAGGAATTGGATTGTCGTATAAAGACTAAGAATTCCGATGGTGGGCAAAATGAGGTTATTCATGTATGCCTATACCTGTAATTGCTTACTTGGGTAATTAGAGCATACATCCTCCTTGAGCATCACTGCCTAGATTGAAGCTCCAGGATTACCTGAAACTTGTAGCTTTCACGAAGACCCTCCAAAAATAGGAAAATAGGAGATATATCTGAAGGGTCAGGGTAAGGTAAGGAGAAAGCATGGTGAGGTTCCTAAGGCCAACAGGTTTCCATGAGTCCATAGGTAGTGAGGTAGTGGCAATGCAGGTAGGTAGCCAGTGGGCATTGTGCTAATGGGGTCTGTTCTCTGTAAATAAAGCATCTTCCTTTATCACTGGTTTTAAGCTTCTCTAGGCTCTAATGTATCCTGTCTTAAAGAGTTGGGTTCTCAGAAGCTCATTATCCATTCTTGTTTTATTCCTTGGCATGCCCAACCCTAAAATCTCTGTGAAAATAAAATTCCACAGATCATATTATTGATATCAATTATTATGAGTTCTTTCTTTATGGAACAGCAGAATTTTAATTAACTCTATTTCCTGCTTTCTCCCCTCAGGGACTAGTACAGGATCATCTTTAACAATACCTGCTTACCTGGCTATGGGATATATGAGCAGAGTGGTGAGCTCAAGGGAGGAGAGTTGGAGGTTGGAAAGGGTCAGGGCCTAACCAAGGTGCTCTCTCTCCACAGATGAATCATAGAGACCTAGGAAATGGCTAGTACATACAAGATCTGCCCTTCAGGCCTTGACCTCATACCATGTTTGGCATAGGATGGTACAGGAGTCTGAAGAGTCAGTTCTGAGAATTCTTTGGCTTAGAGAAAAAAATGTTTTAAGAGTTGATGTGCCAACCTAATTACACTTAACGAGGGTAGTGGCTACTAGAGGTGCCCGCCTTTCCCACCCAGGCTGATGGAGCCTGCATTGGAGGGTATGACCTTTGTTTCAAGGTCAGCTGCCTTAGTGTTGCAACACACCTGGCTGCTTGGACCACAGAAGCTAAGGCAAATGAATGGAATTATTTTGTCCTTTAGGGAAGATATAGGATTTGAGGTATGTTCATTTTTCATTTTCCATTGGTTTTTGAACAACTGATTTTCTTGAGAGGCAGCAACTGAAATCAGAGACTGGAAGAGTTCAAATCATGTCTTAGGCACTTACTAGCTATGTAACTGGTGAAAATCTGAAGCCATTGTCTCATTTGGGGAAACTGAAGCCTAGTTGGAATGCTCTTCTACTTTCATCATAAACCATCTCTCTCTATCTTTTCCTTGACAGACAAGTTATTTGTTAGACAGCAAGAGAGAAAGTTAATTGTAGTATTCACTCATATGTCAGCTTTCAAGCATATCCCTAGACCCTTTGCATCCTTGGATACTGAACAAGATATCTTAGATTTACCTAGTTGAAGATAAGAGGGGAAAAAACAATTGTCCAATGGAGAGGACCCTTTCATCCTCTATCACCAAATGGACTTTAAAAAAAAATTAAACACCTACTATGTGCCTAGCACTATATATTCAAAGTCAAAAACAAAATAACCCTTCTTCTGAGTCTTCTCAATTTATTGGTAACTCAGTTAGTCATTGGTACTAAAAGAGAGAGGGGTGTCCTCTTCCATTTTTATGGATCTTAACTATCCTGGGGTTCCCTATCAAATTCCTATCTATGGTCCCAATTGACCTAAATCTCCATAGCTCAGTAGTAAGGTCTTTATGGACAGGGACTTTGACTTCCCTCTCTTTTGTAGGATGGAAACAAAAATTAAGCACCTATGTGCCAGGCACCATACTATACCTTTTACAAATATTATCTCATTTAGACCCTGGAGTGGAGGTGCTATTATTGTCCCCATTTTACAGTTGAGGAAACTGAGGCAAACAGAAGTCAAATGACTTGCCCAGAGTCACATACCTAGTAACTAAGACAGGACTTGATTTCAGATCTTCCTGACTCCAGGTCAAGGCACCAGTGCTAAACCTGGCTGTTTAGCTAGCAGTCAATTAGTCTTTTGTATACTCCCTTTTTCCACCACTTAATGACTATTCTGCACTCAAAGAATTCTCAACAGGCTGATTTTAGCCCAGTGAGAAAATTTCACTTCCCACTCATTTGTCTTCTTCCTCTGTGACAATTCTCCTTCTCTTAGGTCCCCTGATTGTCCTTACCAGATTTCTCCTCAGGCATATATCATATAGCCTCTCAATTTTGACTGAATTTATGCTCACATGACCTGACCTAGAATCAAAGGAGTTGGAAGTGAATGTCATAGTTCATCTTGTCCAACCCACTGCCTCTTGAATCCCTCCACTCAAATGGTTATCATTCCCTTCTACAAAGCTTCCCAGAAGGAGCAGCCCACTCCTACACTTTTACAGTCTGTGGCATTTACAATTTGTGAGTAGGCTAGAGAAGAACGACTATTGAGTCCAAAAGTCCTTTCTCAGCTGGCCAAGTCAGAAAGTCCACAACAAAGAAAGATTGTGTGGGCATATTTTCTAGTGACTAGCCCCTCCAAAAAGATCCCAGATCCTGACCACAGATTTGCCTTCCTCTTATGTTTCATCATCTAAAACTGAGCTGATGCCAGACTCAGAGCCAAGGTTTTATTTGTGGATTTAGTATTTAATATTATTTTTATTATTATTTTAAAGGTGGATCCATTTCTTATTGAGCTGGGCATGTTGGACTCTCTTTCACTCCCTCCCTCCATCCCTCTCTCTTCCTATCTGAGCCATGCCCAGCAGGGCAAACCTTATTGGCCCCTTTCCGGGACTGTGTTTTGTCCAGAGGCTCCATGGTCAGCTCCACATACTGCCTGGATTCTGGCACCTTTGGCTACTCTTTGTTGTTCCATGGCAGGGTGTCTTTCATAGAAGTTGGAGCTCTCTGCTGAAGTTACTGGACATCCCTCAGGAGGGTAGCCTTGGATTGTTATGATCATGTTGAAAATCACATATTCTGCTTTAGCCTGTACTTGTAAAGTCTGAATATTTCTATTCTATCAAGGAGGACTGGACTATATACCATGGGAATAGGAGAAGGGTTTCTGGAAAAATCAGCGCAGTCTGTGCTGCATTGCCCCACATGAAACTCTGTCCCAGAATCCTTGGAGGGCAGGGGGTTTGTTTTAAATAAGAGTTGGCAGGCTCTTTAGCTCCAGAGCCATTGAGCAAGGTTGAGGGTAGGTTGCTCATTGACAGAACTGAGGTAGGGTCATGCGAAATAAAAGAAGAAAAGGAGAAAAAGAAAAGGGAAAAGAGAATGGGAGAAAAATAAAAAGAAAGAAAAGAGAAAATAAAGGGAGATGATGGGGAAAAGCCTTCTTATTGACTACTCCAATGCACATTGCCTTAAGATCAGAGATAGAGACTTAGGAAGGATCTAAGGAGGCATCTAGCTCAAACCCTTCATTTTACATATGAGCAGACTAAAGCCCAGATAGGTCAAGTCACTTGCCCAAGGTTTCACAGGTAATTAAAAAAAAAAAGTAGTTAGGAGTTGAATCAAGGACTCCAGTTAGTCCTCTGTCTGCTGTACCACATTCTATCCACTGATCTGGTTGTTGCCTGAACCACTAGCACTTAATGCTTTTAGCACAGAATTTAACAGCTGATTATACTTTTATTTTGTGCTTTCATGTGCCATTTTTCCCAACTATATTATAAACTACTCAAAGGCATGGATCATTTCATCAGTGCCTTCACTGTCTGCCACAGCACCTCGTATAGCAGATAACTTGCTCGTTCATTCATCAGATCCCTGAACATAGAGGATGAAAGCATCTTAGAGGACATCTGGAACAGGAATTCTTAAACCGTTTTTGTCTAGCTAAGCTTATTATTTTTATTATTATTATCATCAAAATAATGTTCCTCAATGCAGAAAATTAAACACATACAATTACAAAGGAAAGCAATAATTTTGAAATGCACTTGCCAAAATAAGGTTTTTTTTTTTTTTTTAAACAGGGAAAGACTTAACTGGGTATTTTAATGTAACAAATAAATAAATTTTTAAAAATTAAAAATTAGAACAGTTTGCTATCTCTATCCCACTGAAATTTGTCAATCATCTATCCAATGATTAATGAATCCATATATCCCAGGTTAAGAAGCTTGAAGTTAGCTGCTTTGTGCAAAGTCATACAAAGAAGAGGCAGCTGAGTCAGATTTCAAATCTAGACTTCTAACTCCCAATCCAGTACCTTTCTATACTATACTCAAACTTTATTTGTTAATCATTCATTGTCTAAACAAATATCTATTTGTTAAATGCTGGCCACTATGCAAGGCACCATGGGAAATATTAAGATATGTAAAACATGATCCCTGTCTCTGAGTAGCTTTTGATATAATTAGAGAGACAAAGAAAAATTAGCCACCAACATGAATCAGTTTATAGATGTATATATGTACATATATGGGTGTATAATCACATATACATGGAGTATATAAACATATCTGTTCATACATATGTACATATATGGACATATGCTCACATATCAGTATATACACACTTATATAAACTCTATACATATATACACATACACTTGACACATGTTTCATGTAATGTACACAATATAAAACATGCATGTGCACGCCAAGACAGCACATATATGTGTGTACATACAATTACACATACATAAGCCTATCAAATGAATAATACAGATGATACGTTCCCAAGGGAGCTAGAAATAGGAAACAACACCCCCTAAGGGTTAAGGGAGGACTTAATGAAGGAGGTAGCAATTCAGTGAAATTCTATAGACACTTATTGAATATCAGATTAATTAGAATTGAGAGCTGAAAAGGATTTTGAAAGTCAGGATTTAGGATGGATTGGGAGGATTTGGATAAAAAAGTGTCATTAAACACTTACTTTGTGTCCTACATTATACTAAAACCCGGGATTACACATACAAAAAGTGAGATAGTCCTGCTCTTCAAGGAGCTCATGTTTAAAATCAAGTAAGACAGCCCAAGGTAGGTAGGGAAGGGGATTTTGATCTGGGGAGTGACCAGGATGATGAGTGGGTCTATAGGGCTGCCAACTGAGAATCCCTCTCTGGGTGCAATAGTAATATTGATTTGATAACTGAGCCTCTGTTGATGCCAGAATGGGATGGGAAACATGGTCTGGTCTGGGGCTTGCTAGAATTAGTGGTCTGGGTAAGTTTGTACCCACTCAGTCCCTAATCAAGAAGATTCAGCCACAGAGGACCAGAATTCCAATGTAGAGTGGATTATGCATAATAATCACTTGTTGATTTGAGAAAATGAATTGGTTCATAAAGTAGAGTGGGGAGAAACAAATAGGCAGATAGAGACATGGGACAGAGAGTCCCTAACTGTAGTGTCCAGCAGCCCTCCCTCAGGGGACACTAGTGTCACACTGGTCTCTGTTGCACAGGCTCTTCTTAAGGTCCATATTTCCCAGCTTCAAATAGTATGAACTCAAAACAAGGGAGTTGATTACACCATCTAAATTCATGCTAGATTTGAGCCTACTATAAGGATTTATTCCATTCCCAGTATCAGGTTTCCATCTAAAGCAAAGGTCCTATGTTCTTTAGATTCCTCAAGACCTGATTGTTTTGGGGGATGGGGGGGAGTGTGGGAGAATGTGACTAGTGGGGAACCAGGAATTGAGAGAGCTTTTGCTACCATAGGATCTCTCCAAAGAGGGTTGAAATGAGAACTGAAGAATGAATGTGGAGGGAATGAAGGATTCTCTCAGACTTTCCCAAGAAATAGAGCATTTTGGCTTTAGTGACAGCCCAACCTGAAACTTGATTGGTTAGAGGGCTTACCCATTGTTCTTAAAATTAAGAGGTTTTGGTTTTGGCAGAAACTGAGTAAATGAGGATCTTAAAGTGAGTTCCCTCAGGCTTTAGGAACCCTAAACTCAACATTCTGCAACTCCCTAGACCACAGATTTGGTTACCTCCTTCCCCCCACCCATAACGTGTCTCCAGTAAAGACTCTAGACATGAGAAGACTCTTTCCCATGGTAGATAATTGCATATCCCTCTAGCCATCATTGCCATGAAAATTCAGACTGAAAACAATGGAATCGGCTCTGGTGGGGCTATTTCCCACATTCAACAGAACAATGCTTACATTCTATCCTGGTCCATCTTCATTACAATGGGAGGCTATGAAATCCTTGGAAAGAAAGTTAGCCTTGCAATCTAAGGGCCAAAGAAAGCCAATAAAGCTCATTCTATAGAGAGTAAATCTAGTGAGACATCAATATTTCCAAACCAAACGTCTTCTCAATTAAGTATTCATATGTCAAAGAAGGGCAAAGAAGAAAAGAAAGCCAAAATGGGTAAACCTACAGTTAGTCATTAGATTCAAAAGGGAATCAAATTAACTTGTAGAGTTGGATGCCATCCATGTTGCTGATAAAAGAAGAAAGAAGTAGAAATACAGACTGCTGAACCTCCTTCCCTATTTATTTTTCCTTTTTGTTCCTCAGCAGAGGGGAGTTTTCAGTTCAAGGAACTGAAATAAAAAATAAGATGACAAATGCAAGATCTTATAGGATATTTTAAATGGAAGAAAGTTGTGGTCTTTTTTGAGAAAAATGGTCCTACTGATAGGCAAGAAGGAGGTTTTAGAAGGAATATCAAAAGTAAAGAAGAGAGAGAAGCAGGCAAAATGTATTGTTAGCTTAGAGATTGTAAAGAGATAGTTAAGGCACAGGAATATACCATTACTACTAAGATCTTAGCAAACAAAATGAAGAAGGAAGCAAGATTTGCTTTTGGTCCCTTCCCATTTTTCTTTCTGTCCTCCTCTCCCATTTTCTAGCTTTCTTTGTCGTTATTGTTCTCCATAGGCATGATGATTTGAAGTCATCTTTTGGTGGTCCAAAGTCCTCCGTTATTTTGCCCCCTTTTTAAGTCTGCCCTCTCTCAAGTGCCCTCATGCTTCAAAATGATCTCCCAGACCTTTTTCCAACCCAAAGTTCTAGCTTTTTTAGTCCTAGAACCTAATTAAGTAGTATATTATGGGATCTGGCTGGAAAGCTGGAAGAGATCTGAAAGACCATCTAAACTTAGGTCTAGATGGGTTAAGTAATTTGTCCAAGATCACTCATATAATGAGTATCAGAGATGGGATTTAAAACCAGGACTTCTGGCTCCTAATTCAGTGCTCTTTTCCAGTATGAGAAGCTGACTGAAGTAATTTGTACCAGTATGTGAGTGACTAAAAGGTTATCCCTTTCAGGATTTTTAAAGTAATTTGTTAGTCCAAATGAATATGTAAGCTGTGGAATATGGGAAAGGAATAAATATTTTTGAACTGAGGTAATTGGTAGATATGGCTTGTTATATAATCTTGAGAATAAGCCAAAGATTTTGATATGGATCAAAAGTGTTTTTGGATAATTCTCAAGGCCGCAAAAGATCTTGAATAAGACAGCACAGCTGGAGTAGGTTGGGACCATAGATCTAGAGTGAAAGAACTTGCTTAGGGAGGGCTCAAGGAATAGATCTGCTCATTGCCCAAACCAATAAGCTAGAAGCCACTTCTAGAATTTAGGGGGAGGTTGGTATCTTACCCACACTATACTTCATCCCGATACTTCTCTGCCTCCCTGTTTTGGTTCATGCTCATCTCTACAGTCAAAATGTCTTCTCTCCTTCTGTGAATCATCTCTGTCTATTTACATATCCTTCAAGATCCTCCTCAAATTTTACCTTATTCAAGAAGCCTTCTTTAATCTCCTGAGTAAGAAATGCTTTTTTTCCTTCCCCAGAACTTTCACTGAATTTTGTTTGTACCTTTCTCATGCATTCATCACATTCAATTTGGCATGATAACTGTTCCTCTCCAAAACTTACTTCCCCTATTAGATTGTGAGTTCTAGGAGAATGGGAACTATCTATCTATCTATCTATCTATCTATCTATCTATCTATCTATCTATCTATCTGTCTGTCTGTCTGTCTATCTATCTGTCTGTCCATATCTATCTATACATGCTTATCCATATGTATACTATACATACATATATGTAGCTATACACATTTATATGTATATTTATAGGATTAAACCTTAAAAGTCATCAAGTCCAACCCCAGCCATTTACAGATGAGGAAACTAAAGTCTAAAAAGGTTAAGTGAGTTGCCCAGGGTCATATTGAAGATAAGTATTTCTGATAGGATTCTAAAGCAATTCATTAGACAAGATTCCTTTAAAATCTGGGAATCAAATAGAATTGATAGATGATGGTATGTGAATCCTCCAAATGCAAAGCACAATGGATTGACAGTCTATCTTTTTTAGCATGTTGGCCACCTTGTCTTCTGAATTTAGCTTTGTATATTTCCATGTTATTGCCCATTGCTTTGCACAAAGATAATGTCTAGTATTTATTTGCAAAATGGATTAAAAAACTAATTATAGTCTTAGCTCTAGTGTTTTTCTAACTTCTCTTCACTTTAAGTGAAACACAAAGGTAAGCAAATAATAGGCATTCAATAAATGCTTATTAAATATAATCATTTCTTTGCCCTAAAAGCCACTTTTTTTTCTCATATGTCATTGCTGTCATTTTTCTTCTCACTTCAAATGGAGTCAGAAAAGACCTGGGTTTGAATCCCAATCACACAATTGTATGACCTTGGCCAAGTTAATTCCCAATTAGTTTGAGTGTCCTCATCAGTGAAATGGTGATAACAATGCTTCCACTAGCCTCTCCATAGGGGTGTTAGTAGAGAAGTATGGAAATATGAGTCTGAAGACTCTAGGCCAGTGATCTTGACTTCAATTCCTGGCCAAGGGATGACTAGTTATAAAGCTTCCTCAGAGGGGAGAGAGAAGCTTTAAGGTAGGAAGATAGAGAAAGGATAGAAGTTTTAGATACCACGAGGGGGATGATGGAGTCAAATTAGAGATATGAGGTGGCAGGAATGAGTCTTTATTAATTATCAATGAGCCACAGCCAAGCTCTGATCAAAGGACCATTCTGAAGGCTTATACAAGTCCAGAGATCCAGATTCAATACCACACAGGTCAGAGAGATGATAGAGAAAGATTAAAGATGGAGCCTGGCTGAAGGCCAGGCTCCAGCAAGGACAGGCATCAGTGCGAGCTGGAAGGTAGGAAGAGCAGAAGAGAGAAAGGCGGAGCTGGCTGGAGCCTATTTAATCTCTTTGATATGCAAATATACACAGTACATAGGGATGATCATCACTGGTTAATGACAAGGTATAGGTGTGGTTTCTCTTAACCAGGTGAGCACAAAGAAACCTGTGTTCCCACCTAACCTGGGGGAAGCTGGGGTCAAGGGTCAGAGGCTTTCCCAGCCATGTGCAATACTGAGCATGCTCAAGACTGAGCATGCTCTCTTCTAAGGCAATCTGTACATACCAACTGTTTCCCTTGCCCATAGCTAGGGGTGGACTGCTACAAGTTAGAATCTAAAAGAAGAAATGTCAAATGACAAAGAACTATCATGGCTTCATCAAGAACAGGTAATAGCTAGGTAACACAGTAGAATGAATGCCAAGTCTGGAGTGTAGAGGTCCTGGGTTCAAATCTCACCACTGATACTTCCCAAGTGTGCAACACTGGGCAAATCATTTAATACCAATTGCTTAGCCTTTGCTGCTCTTCTGTCTTAGAGTTCATTCTAAGACAGAAGGCAAGGGTTTTTTTTTTCCTCTTTTTAAAGAGCACGTTATACATTATTTCTCATTATTTAACTTTTTTAATAGTTACCAGACTAATAAGAGACTGCATGATGTAGTGAATCAAGAGCTAGTCTGGAAACCCTGGGTTCAGTTTGCCTTTGACACAGACTGGTTTTGTGACACTGGGTGAGTTCCTTAACCTCTTAGCACTTCAGGAAACTCTCTAAGAATATAAATTGCAGAGAAGTTGCCCACATACACAGGCAGAGGGTGTTTCCTCATCTAGGTCTTCTTTCCACTAATGAAATCATAGGTCCCTTCCCTATCCTACTAGACTTAAGAGAAATTCAAGAAACATATATATATATATATATGTATATATATATGTTTCTTGAATTTATATATATGTATAATTTCCCTAAGCAGAGCCTCTCATGCTATTTCTGTATGTTGAGGTGTGGGCTAGATGATATTATAATTAGAAAGATTCAGAACTAGCTGAATAGAGAGACTCAAAGAAAAGTCTTTAATTGTTTAATGCCACCTTGGAAGGTCTTTTAGCTGGGCTCTATGCTTGATCCTGTCCTATTTAACATTTTTGTTAGTGTAACTTGAGTCCCAAAGTCCATTGTTATGGGACTTTCTCCTTGTTGGTGGAAATCAATGCCCTGAACTTGTGTGAGGGGTGAGGTAGACAGGAGAGATTCACTCTCTTCCAATTCTTGAGTTTCTTCAAGTCTTTGGACATTCTTCAAATTTCTTTCTTAAAAAAAAATTGTTTTTTCAGTTACATGTAGAAACGATTTTGTTTCTTGTTTTCTATTTTTTTAAAAATCCCTTACCTTCAGTCTTAGAATCATTACTGCCTTACCACTACTAGATTTGTACCCTAAAGAGATAATAAGGGAAAATGTTTGTACAAAAATATTCACAGTTGTACTCTTTATGGTGGCAAAAATTTAGAAAATGAGGGGGTGTCCTTTGATTGGGGAATAGCTGAATAAATTGTGGCGTATGACAGTGATAGAATACTATTGAGTTGTAAGGAATGATGAAGTGGAGGATGTCTATATGAATTAGAAGAACCTCCAGGAACTGATGCAGAGAGAATGGGCAGAACCAAGAGAACATTATACATAGAAAGTGAAACATTGTGGAACATCATGATGTAATGAACTTTGCTAATACAAGACAATCTGAGAAAGAATGCAATCCACATCAATAGAAAAAACTGTGGGAGTAGAAACAGAGAAGAAAAAGAACTGGTATCATTAGTTTATATGGATATATGATTCAGGGTTTTGGTTTTAAAAGATTGCCCTATTGCAAAAATTAATAATATGGAAATAGGTATAAGGGATAACATTTGTATAACCCAGTGGAAATGCTGATTGAATCCAGGAGTTGGGAGAAGAGGGAAAGAAAATGAAATATGGAAAAATGGAGAAACATTTAAAAAATTAAAAAATAAAAATGTTTTCTCTTACTGTAAAAAAATTATTACTGTATATTGTTTCCAAGGCAGGAATATGGTAAGTGCTAGGCAGTGGGGGTATTGCCCAGGGTGACACAGCTAAAATGTCTGAGGCTAGATTTGAACCCAGAACCTCCTGTTTCTAGGCTTGTCTCTCAATTCACTAAGCCACATTGCTCCCTTTCTAGAAACAATTTTTTAAAACCCTTACCTTCCACCTTAGAATGAATAGTATGTATTGGTTCCAAGGCAGAAGAGTAGTAAAGGCTAGGCAATGGGGGTTAAGTGACTTGCCCAGGATCGGAAGTGTCAACTATAGAAACAGTTTTCGACAATTGTTTTCTGACATTTTAGGATTCAGATTTTCTCTCTTCTCCTCAAGGCAGTAAGTAGTCTAATATTCAGTTATCCAGTGCTTTCATTCAGTACATATTTCCATTTTGCTCATGTTGTGATAGAAAACATGTATCTCTCACACACACACACACAAAGTGGAAGATGGCATGTTTTGATCTGCAATCAGACTCCAACAGTTCCTTCTTTGGCTATAGTTAGCATTTTCATCTGTTTCAAGTTTCTTAGAGTCTCTTCAGGCTCTAGAGTCCCCCTGGGTGCTTTTGGCTCCCAGTTCCAAGAGAGAAGATGGATAACATCTTATCTTTCATGATTCAGTGCTATTTTAAATCTCATGCTTCCTTAGCTTTAGCTTGTGGTGGCTAATGCTTCAGTGAGGAAGCTAGGTGGTGCTGAGTTCAAATGTCTTTTCATGCATTTACTAGTTACCCTGGGCAAGTCACTTAATCTCAGGCTGTCTCAGTTTCGTCAACTATAAAATGAAAGAAAATATTATCTCCCAGGGTCAATGAGAATCAAATAAGATAATATTTGTTCAATATTTCAATATTATTATGCTTCAATACTTCAATAATTCTTGATTTTATCTAATTTGGACCTCCTGACTTCATATGGACCCCACCCTTACCCTCATGTCCTACCAGTCAGCTTTTGTGAATTTTGATACCGAAAAGAGTCATTCCCCAGAGATCAAACTCAAAGAATCAGAGTTATAAGGGACCTCAGAAGCCATCTGGTCTAATCTACAACTTAAAGGAATCCCCACTATAACATACAAGATGAGTGGTTATCCAGGACCTGTTTAAAGATCACGAAGGAAGGGAAAGCCACCATCACTGTGGTGATGAGCCCATCTGAACTAGACCAGGCTGGTTCTTGGACTAGGGACAGAGTTCCTTGTCAGGTTTGATGTTTTCCCAACGTGACAAAACCAGCCTTCTTCTAGAATAGCTTTTGACAATCCCAGGTCACTTCCATGTCATGATGGATCATAGGAGGAGGACTTTTAGTCTGGGGAAAACATCTGTGGTTTCCAAAGTTGGTTGGTTTTTTCTATCTTTTTTTTTCATTTGGCAAGAGCCAAGGGAGGGCCCCAGAAACCACCATGTACATACTTGCCTCTGCTTTCTTATAAATCTGTCCCTGCTAATCAATAACAAAAGTCACATTCTAAAATGCCATAGTGGTTTTAGAGAACTTTCCTGTTCAGGAAATTTCCATAGCCCCCAATCTGACCCAAACTAGAGCTCAAATTCAGCTTGTTATTCCAAGCTCTCCCAAATCTAGTCCCAGACTGCTTTCTTTCCCTAGTGACAATTCTCAGTTCTTCTCCTATGTTCTGTACTCCATTTACAAATGTGGACCCATCATATACACATATGGTGTCTCATTGTAATGCTGACCCTGGAGTCTGTATTCTGAGACTCACTACCTTCTAAGTGAGGGGTCAGAGCTATGAGGAGGAAACAAAGTTCATATCAGAAAGATCATTAGACGGGACATTGGCAACCTCATCGGCCATGAGATAACTGAGTGACCCTGAGCTCACTTGACCCTCATGGACTTGACGTTTCCTGTAGGAGATTGAATTCACTGATTCTGAAAGTTTCCTTTAATCTAACATTCTGCAATGGCCAGTCCATTGTTTTTATTATTACTGCTTTCCTTTTAGAATACTCTACTGGTAATCAGGTACTGATTGTCTTTCAGTGTCAACCAAATAAGTATTTCAGGAAAGGACCTAGTTATCATCTCTACATCTGTAGACATATTTGCACACAATTTAACTGGCAAATCCTCAATCGTGTCCCATCTCTGAACAGCCTTATCCTGAATCAAACTGAATATATTTCAGGAAAGGGACCAAATCACTGTAAGGGAAATATCAAAATAATTTCCTAAAGTTAAAATAATAGGGATAGGAACTGGACCGGTGTTTTCATTGGCATAGGGAACTCACAGATGAGGAAACTCCTTCTACCAATGCAGGTCAGTACTTTTCCTTCAGCTTCTACAGAATTGCCTTAGATGGCGAGGGTTAATGATTTGTCTAGGCTGACACAGTCAGTATGGGGCAGAGGTAGAACTTGAAATTCCCAACTCCAAGACCGATTCTCTAGCCCCCCCACTCTGGGCTATCAAATAATTGATTATAATACAAATATATTTAGTAATATCTTATGCTTGATTAGTGATTTATAGTTTCTAAAAGGTAAGTGTGATATCCATTCTCTTTTGAATTCAGTTGGGTGAATGGAAAATCTCCCCCTTTTTTTTTTTAATAAGTCTTACTGTCTTATTAAAATGAATACTGTGTATTAGTTCTAAGGCAGAAGAGTGATAAGGGCTAGGCAATGGAGGTTAAGTGACTTGCCTAGGGTCACACAGCTAGGAAGTGTCTGAGGCCAAATTTGAACCCAAGACCTCTCCTGTCTATAATCCTGGATCTCAATCCAGTAAGCCACTGAGCTGCCCCCAATAATGTCACTCATAACCAGGCATAACCTGCTTTCTTCTTCTAGACATTGGAATCCTAGGAGTGGGTATGTGATTTTCCATTATTATGAAGAAATAGGGAGGAACCATATAAAAATTATTCCTCCTTCTCTTTAAGTATTCACCAATCAGAAATGTCTAGGGGAGGGCTGAATAACCTATATCCAAAACTGCATTTCATGACTCTGACAAGGTAACTTGGATCTAGAAAACAGTAGTTACCTGGAATTGTTCTAGGCATTTTTCATTGTTCCTTTATAATTGCTATTATTTAACCTGAGCTAAGGCTCACATTTCTTGTTCAAGAGACTATCAAATGTTAAACAGAACAAACACAGATGAGACCCTAGCTAGAAATTTCTCCTTAAAGTAAGCAAAAGAATTAAATTGAAGATACCCTGAGAATTGAAGAATTGAAAATACCCTGAGAAAGAAAGAGCTTAGGAACATTATTTGTAATGTTTTGTATCAGGAATAAATACTGTGTTCAAAGACCAGTGAACATCATTGTGCTCTTGACACAAGGGAGTCTGGGCCAAAGAGTTTGAATTAGGCATTTGTCCTTCCTACAAGGAAAAAAAATAAACAAAAATAAAACTTCAAAAAGCATACTTTGCCTAAAAAAAATGTCAGTATATTGCTAAGAAAATGATATTTACATGAATACTTTCCCCTGTTATCCCAGATCACCAAGGCTTGCCTGTACTTTGTAAAGCTGAAGTAGACTCTTTCTGGAGTATTCTTCTGTATGTAAGCTCTCCTTTGTTTGTTTCTCTTTCATTCCCAGTTCTGGCAACAACTCAGGAATTTGGGATCTCTGTAATTGCATATCATTCTTTACCACTGCCCCATATCTATCTTCATAGCTCAAATTGGGCTAGGGTCAGGGAGAAATATATCTTAGCTTTCTCTTTTGCCCTTTCTCTCATAGTATCTGAGAACTTCCATGTCCCAAGTTTGAGGATCTTTTGGCAAAAGCAGAAAGGAGTTTTATTTTCTTTGAAATTAGCAGTAGATAACAACAAGAACTTGCATTTATTCAGCATTTTGTGGTCTACACAGAACTTCCATTACAATAACCTGTGACATAAATAGTACATGTACTATTGTCACCATTTTACAGATAAGGAAACCAGGCCTTAGAATTAAATGATTTACCCAAGGTCATTGTCAGAGCCAACTGTCAAACATTGGTCCTATGCTCAAAATCCTTTTCACTGGGCACACCCAGGTCACTAGAAGTTGGCTTGAGGGGGGGGGCAACAAATTGGGAAACAATCTTCATGGAAACCTCTGACAAAGGTTTAATTACTCAAATTTACAAAGAGCTAAATCAATTGTACAAAAAATCAAGCCATTCTCCAATTGATAAATGGGCAAGGGACATGAACAGGCAGTTCTCAGCCAAAGAAATCAAAACTATTAACAAGCACATGAAGAAGTGTTCTACATCTCTTATAATCAGAGAGATGCAAATCAAAACAACTCTGAGATATCACCTCACACCTAGCAGATTGGCTAACATAACAGCTATGGAAAGTAATGAATGCTGGAGGGGATGTGGCAAAGTAGGGACATTAATTCATTGCTGGTGGAGTTGTAAATTGATTCAACCATTCTGGAGAGCATTTTGGAACTATGCCCAAAGGGCGATAAAAGACTGTCTGCCCTTTGATCCAGCCATAGCACTGCTGGGCTTGTACCCCAAAGAGACCATAAGTAAAACGACTTGTACAAGAATATTCATAGCTGCGCTCTTTGTGGTGGCCAAAAATTGGAAAATAAGGGGATGCCCTTCAATTGGGGAATGACTGAACAAATTGTGGTATATGTTGGTGATGGAATATTATTGTGCTCAAAGGAATAATAAAGTGGAGGAATTCCATGGAGACTGGAACGACCTCCAGGAAGTGATGCAGAGCGAGGGGAGCAGAACCAGGAAAACGTTATACACAGAGACTGATACATTGTGGTACAGTCGAAGGTAATGGACTTCTCCACTAGTGTCAATGCAAGGTCCCTGAACAATCTGCAGGGATCTAAAAAACACTATCCACAAGCCAGGATAAACTATGGGAGTAAAAACACCGAGGAAAAGCAACTGCTTGACTACAGGGTTGGAGGGGATATGACTGAGGAGAGACTCTAAATGAATACTCTAATGCAAATACCAACAACATGGAAATGGGTTCGAACCAAGAACACATGTGATACCCAGTGGAATCGTGCGTCGGCTATGAGAGAGGTGGTGGGAAGGGGGTGTGGGGGAGGAAAAGAAAATGATCTTTGTTTCCAATGAATAATGTTTGGAAATGACCAAAGGAAAAAAAAGAAAAAAAAGGAAGACATCCAACTGAAGGATTTCTATGTGACCTGGAACAACCTCCAGGAACTGAAGCAGAGTGAAAGGAGCAGAGCCAGGAGAACATTGTACACAGAGACTGGTACAATTGAATATAATGGACTTCTCTACTAGCAGTGATGCAATGACCCAGGACAATTCTGAAGGAGTCAGGAGAAAGAAAGCCATCTACATTCAGAGAAAGAACTGTGGGAACAGAAATGCAGAAGAAAAACATAGGATTGATCACATGGTTTTATGGGGCTATAATTGGGAGTTTGATGTTAAAAGATCGCTCTACTGCAAATATGGATAACATGGAAATAGGTTTTGAACAATGATACATGTCTAACCCAGTGGAACTGCTCATCAGCTCTGGGAGGGTGGGAGGGAAGAGGGGAGGGAAAGAACATGAATCATGTAACCAAGGAAAAATAGTCTAAAATAAATAAATAAACAAACGAATGAAAAAAAAAGAAGTTGGCTTGAATGGCCAAGTCATTGAGCAGCTGACCATTTTAGTCCTTTTGTGGGTCTCGTGCTTTTTAGCTGAGAGACAAAGAAGCCCACCTACCTTACATCTTCCTCATTGTCACTGAAAATTGCTGGAGCAACTCTCTATGATTATGTCTACAGACGTTAAATGTTTGCCTTTGTGTTTTTGTTTTTTATTTTTATTTTATTTACAATTTTTTATTGTAATAACAAATTTGCACACAAGTTTTCCAAAGTTATGTGATCCAAACTGTCTCCCTCTCTTTTTCCCTCCCCCTTCCCAGAGCTGACAAGCAATTTAATCTGAGTTATACATGTATTGTCACACAAAATATTTCCATATTATTCCTTTTTACAAGTATATAATAATCTTATAAAGCACAAACCCCAAAGCATATACCTCAATAAACAACAGATAAATCCTATGTTTTCTTCAGCATTCCTACTCCAACAGTTCATTCTCTAGAGGTAGAAAGCATTCTTTTTCCTAGGTCCCTCAGAATTGCCCTGGATTATTATTATTTTTTTTAATATATTTTATTTGATCATTTCCAAGCATTATTCGTTAAAGACATAGATCATTTTCTTTTCCTCCCCCCCACCCCCCATAGCCGACGCGTAAGTCCACTGGGCATTAGATGTTTTCTTGATTTGAACCCATTGTTTTGTTGATAGTATTTGCATTAGAGTGTTCATTTAGAGTCTATCCTCTGTCATGTCCCCTCAACTTCTGTATTCAGGCAGTTGCTTTTTCTCGGTGTTTCCACTCCCATAGTTTATCCTTTGCTTATGAATGGTGTTTTTTTTCTCCTGGATCCCTGCAAGTTGTTCAGGGACATTACACCACTACTAATGGAGAAGTCCATTACGTTCGATTATACCACAGTGTATTAGTCTCTGTGTACAATGTTCTCCTGGTTCTGCTCCTCTCGCTCTGCATCACTTCCTGGAGGTTGTTCCAGTCTCCATGGAACTTCTCCACTTTATTATTCCTTTTAGCACAATAGTACTCCATCACCAACATATACCACAGTTTGTTCAGCCATTCCCCAATTGATGGGCATCCCCTCGTTTTCCAGTTTGGGGCCACCACAAAGAGCGCAGCTATGAATATTTTTGTACAAGTCTTTGTGTCCATTATCTCTTTGGGGTACAGACCCAGCAGTGCTATGGCTGGGTCAAAGGGTAGATATTCTTTTGTCGCCCTTTTGCCCTGGATTATTTTATAGCTGCTAGTAGCAAAGTCTATCCCATTTGATTGGTCCACAACATTGCAGTTACTGTGTATAATGTTTTTTCAGTTCTGCTTATTTCATTATGCATCCATTCATGTAGTGCTTTCTGCTTTTTAAAAGCATATTCAAATTTAGATTGAAAAATATATACTTTAAAAACTTGATTTTATGCCTGTGGCATGATGAATAAATATGGCATGAATGTGACATGATGAATAGAGGATCAGGCTTAAAGTCAGGAAGATCTGAATTCAAATTTACCATCAGACACTTACTAGCTGTGTGATCTTGGGCTCTTATTATTGTTTGACTCTGCTTATTCAGTTTCCTCATCTATAAAAAATCAGCTTGAAAAGCACTCCAAACCCCAAATGCCAAAACCCCAAACACAGAGTCAAACCCAGCTGAACAACTCAGTGAGTAAAAAGGTGGAAGAAGGGGAGGGAACCTATAAGTGTAGGACACTGAATGTATTAGAAGAAAGAATTAAAAGAAAGATTTTGTTGGTTTTGATACATCTTAAAGTACTACATAAATGTTGACCATTATTGCTATTTGAAAGTCTGTAGTATAAGAAAGCTGATTGGGCAGATGGGATAGATGTAGATGATATAAAAGAAAGATATTAATAAAAGTAAAGTAAAGTAAGACACATGAATCTGATTTTTTAAAAATTCTCTATTCTAAAGTCAATAAATTGTGACCTTATGGAATCAATTGTGACTTTTTAGAAGAACTTCAAAGCCTCGCAGGGTTATGTAGATCATTCTTTGCGGCTTCCCAAGGTACCAGCTTGGCTTTAGAATCATAAAGGTTTCTCCCCAATGTATTTTTGTGTAAATCCTTCTTTGCTACAAAGAGAGGTCTTCTTTCTGGTAGAGTCAGCATAAATGTAAAAAAAAAGGTCAAAATGAAAATTTAAATCTAAAAGAAATGGACTAGCCAGAAACTAGATGGTTAGCAAATAACAGCTGATAATAGACACACTATTGCCAGATTTGGGGGAAAGATTGAGTGTGACTTGAATTCAGTGTTTCTTCTGCAGTAACACCTGACTATATCCCAAAATATTCCATAAAAATGTATCTTATTAAACAGAGGGGGAAAAGTTGAGATGGAGAGGGGGTGGCCATGGAGAGACAAGAGAAGAAAAGAATCTCTGAGTATTTATTTCCTCAGAGATTCTTAGAACTACGGTTTTGAGTAGGGGTAAAAATAGAGAGTGAGAGTGAGGGAAGAAGACATATTTCTAAAGTATCCAGGTAGCAAAAGGCCTGGGTCAGGAAGAAGCTCAAGTAGGTGTGAGGGAAGAGGGAATGTCAGAAAGATTCAGAGCCAGAGAAATCTCTAGAGTTAACGTCTAAACTGGACAAAGGTGAATTCTGTGACTATGCCACATCCCTATAATTTATTTACCTGTACCTACTATGTAACCTGAGATTCCTCATACCATAATAAAGACAGATTTCTTAGGCTGGTCTAAGAAAATGTGGCTTATGACTCATTGTGTATAGGTAGAAGAGAATAAAAGGGCATAGTAGGAAAACTATTACTAGAGCATTGCATCCATAAACATGGGCATCTGCTTCCACAAATATATGAATCATCAGCAGGAAGAGTGTAACACATAGAATTCATACACACATAGGGAATACATTTTTACCATGCTGCGTCATGGAATAGAGTATACCTAGAGAACATATATGGCAAAGGGACATATATAAAGGGGCAACTCCTGTCTCTGATGATGCAAGGGGTTTAAATGTTTTCTAGTGATATCATCACATTCTTCCTGGGCTTTCTCCCTTTTGGATGGCATGTCTTTTTTACCCACTACCTCTCTTTTTGTCCTGGGTTTCTCTCCACTGTAGACATTGCTCCCTTGGTATGATGGTCAGTGCTGAGCACTGGTCCTTATTTTGGGGCTTTATCTCTTCAGGGCCACTTATCCATTATCTAGGCTCCCATCTGCTAGGGTGCAGGGACTAGACAGCTTTTCCTTTATAAAGGTAGTGTGACAGTTCTTTAATCATGGTCAGTGCCTATTAACCCACAGAGCAAGCCATAGACACAACTAGATTGTGCACTGGTCAAAAGTCAATGGGAATGCTCCCTCAAGGTGTACTAGTACACTCTACTTTGATTGTATATACACCTTTGCATAAAAGAGACTGATAGAACAAAAATCAGAGAGTTCCTAGACCAAGACTTAATTTTTAACTTACTGTATTTTGAGTGAGGGTATACTTCTTCCCCTTGAATAATTATATGACTTAAGGTTGAAAATTTCTACTGCTCCTCTTTAGCTTGGTGTGCAAATGGATGATTTAGAAAAAAAAAAAATCCCACTAGCAAAAGAGTTAGTCAACGCCCCTTATCTGCCTAGTCAATATTCCTACAATTTTTGTATACATCTGTTAGCAGCAGTCCCCCTGCCCCAATTTTGGCAAAGTATTTTTTTTTGTCTGAGAAGTGAGTTGCCTTTTTGCCATTATCAGGATAAGAAGACTTTTTAGGAGTATAGGGTGTTGGGTAAAAAAAAATAAAGACTTCAATGAGATTTGCTATAGGTAACCAATGTTATTTACTTTTTTTGGTCATGTCTGGAAATATATATTTCATTCCATACCTCAAATCTATCACTTTCCTGTCAGAAAATAGTGCCCTCATCAGTTTTCTGGAATTGTTGTTGGTCACTCCATTCATCATAGTTTTCTAATCTTTCAAAATTGGTTTTCTTTATAATGCTATTGCCTTTGTATAATTCTCTCTGGCTTCTTCTTCACTTTTCATTAGTTCATACAAATCTTTTCAGGTTTCTCTGAAACTATCACTTTCATAATGTTTTATAGGGCAACAATATACCATTATTTTCATTTGCCATGCTTTGTTTAGTCATTTCTTGTTTAATAGGCAACCCATTTGTTTCCAATTCTTTGCTAAAGTAAAAAGAACTACTCAAATATTTTTAGGATAAGGATCTTTTTCTCTTTCTTTATTCTTTTTGGGATATAGACCTATTAAAGGCATCACTTATCTTTTGTAGTAGTTCCAAATTGGATTCCATAAAGGTTGGATACTACCACCTCACCCAAAAACTGTCATTTTCCTGTTTTGAAGTCCTTGTCAACGTGATGGGTATGAAGTAAAATTTTAGAGTTGTTTTAATTTCCATTTATCAAATTACTAGTGATTTGGATTATTTTTTTACTGCCATGTGGCTATTGATAACTTAGATTTCTTCCCTTGAAAACTACCTTTTCACATTTTTTTGGTTGTTGTTTATATCTTTTGACCAGCATGCTGTTGTGGAATGATCCTATTCTTTTATATTTGAATCAGTTCCTTATGTGTCTTGGATTAAGAGAACTTTAACAGAGAAATGCTGTAAATTTTATAAGCTTCTCCCTCATTCTATTAACTAATTCTCATCTAATTTTGCCTGCATTGACTTGTTGGGTCATGAACACAAAGTTGTGAAAGACATTTCCCTCTTTTTCCCTTTAGTTTATTAATGATGTGACCTTTTATTTCTAATATCTGGAGCATATCTTGATGAATGGTATAATATGTTGATCTTATGACAATTTTTGCCAGATTGCTTTTTAAAATTTTTCTCAGTACTTTTTTGGGCAGATGAGTCCTTACTCCCAGTAGTTGGAATCTTTGGATTTATGAAATATTACTACTAAATTATTTTGCCTCTATATAATGTATACCTAAGCTTCTTCTACAAATGAATTTTCCTGCATTTTAACCAATACCAAATAATTTTAATGATTACCAATTTGTGATTTAGTTTAGATTTGATATTGCTAAATCCCCTTCCCTTCCACTTATTTTCATTATTTCCCTTCTGTTCCTCCAGATGAATTATGTTATTATTGTTTTTTCTTTTTCTATGAAGTAATTCTTTAGCAGTTTGACTGAGTGGTTCTAAATAAGTAAATTAATTTTGTAAGTATTGTCATTTTAATTAAATTGGCATGATTCATCTATGGGTAATTAACATGTCCTCAATTATTTAGTGCTCTGTTTCCATAAAAAATGTTTTGTAATTGTTTTTGTACAATTTCCACATATTCTTTGGTAGGTAAATTCATAAATATTTTAGAAATTATGTGGTTTTCTTAAACAAAATATTTATTTCTATGTCTTCTGGTAAGGCTTTGTTGGTTATAATACATAGGATGGTTGATGATTTGCATGGGCTTCTTTTATATCCTACTACTTTGCTGAAGTTATTTATTATTTCACTTAATTTTTGTTGGCTCTCTAGGTTCTGTAAGTAGACCATTATATTTGCAAAGATCAATTAGTTTATTTCCTCTTTGCCTATGCATAACCTCTCAATTTCTTTTTCTTGTTTTATTACCAAAACTAGCATTTCTAGCGCTGTCAAATAATGGTGATATGGTCATTCTTCATTTACTTTCAAACTTTTTGGAAAGGCTTCTAATTTACCTTTATTATGTATAATGCTGCCAATTGGCTTTAGGTGGATACTATTTGCCATATTAATGAAAAGTCTATTTATTCCTTTTTTTAAAAAAAAAGTTATTAACAGAAATGCATGTTATATTTTGACCAAATCTTTTTTTGCCATCTATTATAATCATGCAAGTCTTAGAGTTTTCCTAGTATTCTTGCTATCAGTCCAACCTGGTCATTGAGTTTCTTTTCTTTTCTTTCTTTCTTTTTTTTTTTGGTGTGTTATTGCAGCCTCTTTGCTAATATTTTATCTTAAAATTTTGTATACATAGCTATTAGTAATATTCATTTATAATTTTCTTTGACTGCTTTTTTGTCATGATAGTTTAGGTATTAAGATCGTATTAATATCATAGAAAGTGATAGAATCCATTCTTTTCATTTTTCCCAAGTTTTTGTAAAAATGGATTTTATTATCATTTGAAAGTTTGATAGAATTCACCATAAATCCATTGATTCCTTTTTTAAAGGGCAGACATTCATTTGTGGTTTTTCAGCTACTTTTCTGATGTCATTGAAATATTCTATTTATGATTGCCCTTCTTTTAAATAGTTTTTCAAATACCTATCCACTTTTATTTAGTTGTCAGTTTGTTGGCATATAATTGGGCAAAATATTTCCCAGTAATTTCCTTTATTTTATCTTCATTTGTTAATGAATTCTTCTTTTGCATTTTTGATATTCACAGTTTGGTTTTCCTCTCTCTTTTAAGAAAATCAGAATAGCAAAGAGTTTGTCCTTTTTATTGTATCTTTAAACCACTCTTATCTTTTACCAGTTTGATGAGTTTTGCTTTCAATTATATTCATTTCTTCCATTCTCTTGATATTTGCAACAAAGCTAATCCCAGGCTGTCTGTCTTCACTCCCTATATGGTCATTAAGGATATTAGGGGTCTGAGGGTAACTCGTTTCTTCTCCCCCTACTAGAATGCAAACACTTCATCATCATAGAGTGCCTTCCAATAATTCAAAGTTATTCATCTTTTTAGTGTTTCTCTTTACTCCTATATTTGCTTTTCAAAGTATCTTTTAAAATTTGGTCAGGAATGCTTGGAAATCCTTTAGTTCATTAAAGATAAATTCTCTCCCACCCCTGAGAATAATGCTAATTGTTGTTGGGTAAACTATTCTTGGATGTAAACCTTTTCACATTTCCTTTTCATTCCTTTCGAAATAGTTGTGAGACAGATGGGTTGTATTATCCCTAATTACTAGAGGCAGCTAGGTGATGCAGGGGATAGAGAGGTAGGCCTTGAGTAAAGAAGATCTGAGTTAAAATTCAGCCTCAGATATGTATAGTACTCAGATATGACCCTGAACAAATAATTTAATCTCTTTCTGCCTCTTTTCCCTCAATTGTAAAAGGGGAATAATGGCATCTACCTCCCAGGGTTGTTATGAGGATCAAATGACATAATATTTGTAAAATTCTTGGCACAGTCCTGGACCATAGAAAATATTAGACATTTAATAAATGCTTATTTCCTTCCTTTCTGTTCAATCCACCATGTTAGCTGAAAGTTTGATCTATATTTTGCCTGTGAAAAGCTTTGCTGACTCCTCATGGAAGTCAATCTTATTACAATGTGATCTAAAGAATAAGCTTTTTTGTTTTGAAAATCAGAACATGCCCTTCTTTACTCTCATAACACCACTCTCTTTCTCCACAGTTGCTTAGAGATCACAGATGGTGGTTCCTCAATTACATCTGCTAGGTCTTTCAGTGTCCTGGACATTTATACTTGAGGATAACTGAATCTTCTCTTACTATTTCCTTAGTTACTTTGGGACTTAGTTCTAATTTAGCCATTTTTATCATTGGTTTTCCCCATTTTGAAAATATTTTTTCTCTGTCAGGAACTGAAAACCAAAGACAACCTGGGGAGGTCTTTGTATCAGTCATGTTAGTCACACTGTATGTACAGGCAGCCATCCATTCTAGTTATCTACACTTAATATGTCCATTTTAACTCTGTACTGGAAAAATGTGGGGCCCAAGTCTTGTTTTCATGTTCCCCTCTACTACTGAAATTCCTTCCCTGAATCATATTAGTCTTATGTCCCAGTGATTTCTATTCACATGACCCATTCATCAAAACAAACAGAGTTCTAGAAGAGAATCTTCTCTGTAAGGGATTATGGATTCTTTTATGTTTCAGAGGGGAAAAACAACAAAGCCTTGTTTTATAAAAGATGGTAAAATCTTAGGAAACTATTGGACCAATTGGCCATATCTAAAAGTCTATAGGTCATGAAGATCAAGGACTATAAAAGACCTCGAAGTTAATTTAAATTCACTTCTTTTCTATACGAAGAAACCAAGGACCAAGAAAGTAGTGACTTTCCCAAGGAGACAAATGCTATGCGTCAGAATCAAGATTTGAATTCAAGTTTTTCTGACTCCAGATACAATTTTTCCTTTCCTCTGTAATAATTTTTAAATGATATTTCTGGAAAATGTCACAGAGGTTCATTATCTCAGAATAATAATAGGGAAGGGAAGTAACATTGGTAGAGGACTGGAGTTAATCTGTTCAAAATTATATTAGAATGGCCTAAAAAATGTTTGTCCTGAATTTGTTGGAAGAAGAGCATTGTTTTGTGAAAAGTTCAAAGGTTTGGGAAAGGAAGGAAGCCAATCACAAGGAAATCATGTGTTTATTAGGATAATATTATGATTATTTGGGGAAATCCTGGATTATGAACAATGAATATGGCAGTGTATAAACTGCCTGAAAGTGAAGGTTTATGATGCACTTTCTTCTTAACTGCCCATTTTGTGACATAGGCTGTAAAAGTTGGGAACCTCATTGTGTGTGTGTGTGTGTGTATGTGAAGGAAACAAAAGAAATCTATTGTCTTATTTAACCTGGTTAAATCTTTTTATTACTAATTTTTATAAACCTGAAATGTCTTTACCTAACCCAACATTTGCCACTATGTCTGATCTCTAATTCAGTTTTATAAACATTTTTATTATTGCTATAAAATACTGCTCCTTACAGAATTCCCTAACCTCCAAACTATCTGCTCTTAAGTAGTGTGGCAGCACTGTACTTTATAGTTTAGCATGCTGTGGTGCATTCTTTCCTTTAGAAAACAAATTCCTTTGATAGTATTCTTCTTAAATCAAACCAAAAGCTGAATTTACTTCATTGTGACTACATTGTTCTGCCTTGGAGGTGTCCATATGTAGCTGTTCACCAGGCAACAGTGTGGCTAATAGAATACTTTTAGCTATCATCTAAATCAGCACCCAGCACAGATGCTATGTTGTAACAAAATTGCCTCGTTGCTGTTTCCCATACATGGCATCATCATCATAATTAAATTAGCATTTATGTTATACTTCACATTTTGCAAAGAGCTTTATAAATAGTGTCTCATTTTATCTGCATAACAGCCCTAGGAGGTAGGAGGTATTATTATCTCCATTTTATAGCTATGGAAACTGAGGCACAGAGTGATTAAAGTGACTTGCCTAGAATCACATAGCTACTAAGCTTCTGAGGCAGAATTTGAACTAAAGTCACGTGCTTTAGCCACTGTACTATGCAGCTGGCATTCCATCTCCTCTATGTGCTTTTGTGCCAATTATCTCTCATGCCTGGAATGCACTTCCCCTTCATCTTTGCTTTGTTGGGTCTCTTTCTTCCTTAAAATTTCAGTTGAAGTGCTACTTCTTTCATGACACCCCACCTTAACCTCTGGTTGCTAGTGCCCTCCCTCGGCATTACGTTTTGTGTTTGCCTTGCACATATTTTAAACTTGCCCATCTATGTTTTGGTCATTTCTTTCCATAGGAGTAAAATTCACTCAGATAGTAACTGTTTCTGTTTGTTTGTTTACTTTTTATATTTGTTTTCCTAGCTCCTAACACAAAATTTGGCATACCTTTGGCATTTAATAAATGCTTGTTGAATAGATAAATAATCAAATAGGGCTGTCTTTGATCTCATAGACTTGGGAGTTCCCATCAGCCATGAAACATTACAACATACTCATGTCTGTCCATCACTTAAGAATCTTTCCTATGCCTTCTCATAAGTTTACCATGGAAACTTCATTCAATATGCTAGATGCCTTTTCAGATTTCTTCTTTCATTACAAGGATACCAAGCTGCAAGAGGTAGTTAGGATAGGATGCTGGCCCTGAAGTCAGGAAAGCTCTTGTTTGCCTCAGTTTTCTCTGTAAAAAGAGCTGGAGAAGGGAATGTCAAACCACTTCAGTATCTCTGCCAAGAAATCCCCGAATGGGGTCACTAAGAGTCTCACACTCTGAAATGACCAAACAGTGACAAACCAATGAAGGACTCTGGTTGTCTATCAACCCTCATTGATGCAACCTCATCTCTTTTTCTTACTATTACTAATAGATTTTACTGGGCATACCCAATCATCTAACAAAGACCTTAGTCTTTTAATTATCCAAACGGCCTAATGTAGAAATAGTTTTCTTCTCCTCACATATGGGCGAGGGGATTTTCCTTTAATTGGCTGAGTACAAAACAGACTGAGTCTTTTAAAAAGGCCAGACTGAGATAGTTTCCCTTCATGGCTTACTCTCTTTCCCTAAAGTTTCTTTTTAAAATGATCCTGCTGTGTCCAGAGGGCAAAGATCACAATTCATCCTCAGTATGGATGGCATAAACCATAGTGGTGGCAATGGAAGAACTTCCTTCCTTTCCCTTTTCTCCAATTTTTTTTTTTAACTGGTGTTCTGAGAAAGGTGCCTGGAGGTGTTTGTTTCTGTTTTGTGAGGTTGTCTTTCTTAGTTTCAGGTTCCCATGGGAGATCCTCACATGTTCAAGAGTTCAAGACCTGGTGACTTTGGAGTCAGGATTCCAGGTGGGATATGGCAGCCAACCAAACCATCAGGGGAGCCTGGAAAAGACAGGATGCTTAGGACTTGAGCCTGAATAGGGGTTTGGTTTTGGAACTGAGATTGTGCTCTTAAGGAACTGAACTATACTTGGAATCTAATCCCATTTCTTGCCCCAGAGATTTCGGTGATATAAGGGGATGGGGGAATGATACTTCCCATATGTTGTAGTGTAAGATATCTATATAATTGGTTTTATCCTTTGAAGTAAATATTTCTTCACAAAAACCACTCCAGCTATTACTGGGTTAAATGAAACTAGGGTGCAAGGGTCCATGTGTTTTATATTTGGGTAAACAGTATTGGTAGGGACTAGAGCTATTTGCAGAGAGCTTTGACACTCCTGAATTCCCTAAAAGATACTCAAAAGCCCTGGAGGAAGGGCAAGATTATAATCTACCTGGATATCAGGCAATAGAAGTCAGAGTAGTCAATATTTTATTATCTGCAGTTCCTTAATGTCTCTTAATCCTGTTCTTTGGAGTGCCTATAGCTCATATTATATGCTTTGTCCTGCTCACATACATATCCTGCTCTTCTCTGTTGCCCTCTGTGTGATACTTATTTTTAGTTCTACCAAAGCAATTATGTTCTAGGTCTCACTGCCATGACAGTTAATTAATGAGCAATTTATTAAATTCTGACCATATGTCAGGCACTGTGCTAAACACTGGGGATACAAAGAAAGACAAAAGACGATCCCTGCTCTCAGGGAACTCACAATCTAATGGAGGAGACAACAAACAAACAAGTATGCACAAACAACCTATATATGAGATAAATAGGGAATTAATATCAGGGAAAAGATAACTAGAATGAGGAAAGGTTAGGGAAGGCTTCCTGTAAGGTGGCATTTTAATTGAGAACTAAAGAAAGCCTAAAAAAACTAAAGGGAAACCAGTAGGTATAGATGAATGGAAGAAACCTGGAAAGGTAGGAGGAACATAGGTTGTGCATTCCACTGCAGGTTTGGACCAGCATTTCAGTTTACAAAATTGCCCGAGTATGAGAGATTAAATCAGTTTTCCAGTGTCACACAGCTAGGATATGTCAGAGGCAGGTCTTGAACTTGGGTCTTTTTGAATCTGAGACCTGATCTTTACCCATTGCACTATGCTGTCTCTCATGATATTTTGTTTACCTGGTTCTGCTTACATACCAGTTTTTTTTTTAATCAACTCATTAGTCTTTCCACGTTTCTTTGAATTCAAGTTCTTATTTTTTTTATAGTGCCGTAATATTCTATTACATTCACATACACACTACAATTTATTTAGTCTTTCTTCATTTAAGGAGCCTAGTTCTTTGCTAGCAAAAAGTGTTACCATAAATATTTTGGTATTTGGGGAATCTTTCTTTTTATATATTACCTGTTTGGGATACATATCTAGCCACAGTATCTCTGGGTCAAAGAGTATGGGTTTTAAATTTTTCCTTGGCTTGTTTTCCAGAAGAGTACTCCATTAGCAATGCATTAACAAGTCTATATTCTACAATCTGTCCAACATTGTCTTTTACCATCTTTTGTCAGCTTTGCCAGTTTTTTAGTGTAAGGTTCAACCTCAAGTTTGTTTTGATTTTCATTTCTTTTATTATTAGTGATTTGGAACAATCAGTTCTGCTTTGTGTTCATATCCTTTGACCACTTATCTATTAGCAAAAGGCTTTTAGTCATATATTTCTGATGCCAATATGGCTTATATATCTCACACTATTATCATAGATTTTTGACACAAAGATTTTTCCCTAATTGACTCTTCCCTTCTTATTTTGGTTGCATTTATTTTGTTTGTGCAAAAGCTTTTATATTCCATTTATTGAATTTATTGTTTTCATCCTTAATGTCTCTGATATTTTTTTAAAATTTCAATCAAGGAAAAGATATGTAGCGTGGTGTAAAGAGAATTGGTCTTTGAGTCTAGGAGACCTGAGTTCAAATCTTGCCTCTCACCTATACTATTTGTATGACTCTTGGAAAATGGCTTAATCCTTCATGGCTCTAGAAAGAGAACAAACCCATTTGTATTGGCAGAAGTTACTGGGAGCTTGCAATGCTGATGAAATCTCAAATCACAAACAAACACAAATATAAAACCTCCCCAAAGTCCTGTTCTGATCCAGGAAGATAAAACCAGTTCTTAAAAGGTATGCCATCATAAGCAATGATTATTTCTCCTAGACTGGAAGGGGACTAAGAATAACCTTGTATAGACTGACCCTAGGCAACCATAATATAGAGGCATGACATCAGATGGTGGTCTACCTGGAAATAACATTTTTTGGCTATCTTCTTGGTAACCCAGGAAACAAAAAGTAAAAATAGTCCTCAGTAATTTGCAGCACCCTTCTGCTTCTGCAATGATGGTGCCAGAATGGTGGTCAAGGGGGCAGAGGGTTTTAAAAACATTAGATCTGGTGTCGGATACTTACTAGCTGTGTGACCCTGGGCAAGTTACTTGCCCCCTATTGCCTAGACCTTACTGCTTTTCTGCCTTGGAACCTACACTTAGCATTAATACTGAGATAGAAGGCAAAGGTTGTTAAAATTTAAAAATACATATACTATGTCTAGTACTATGCTAGATACAGTGAATATTCCTTGTATTAATTTTTCCTATTTAGCAAAATCAGAGCATCAAAGAGCTCAGGCAAAGTGATCAAATATCGAGAGACTAAGATATGGTCCTAGGGAACAGTTTGTACAATGGAAGGGGTAGATTCATATACTTTCTTTGGCTTTCTTTCAAACTTACTTTTTATCTGTCCTTTTTTCAATTTCTCACTGTGCATTATGGGTTAAAATGCATTGCAGGGGAGTCAAACAGAATTGGTTATATTGACTAGAATTTTTCAGGTTTCTCAAATCCTCCTAAAGACCTTAACTCCTAAAGGAGTAAAGAGGAATGGTCCCCATTACTGCCTCTTTTGATTCCCATTTTTCCCTTCCATGGACCTTGACACCCTACAAGGAAGGAATGGACTTATAAAGTTAGGTCAAAAGAGGGGTAGACCAAGTAAACATAACAACATTCTCCAAAGGAGTCCAAGAACACACTTCTAAGGTCTGAACTAAGAAAGTTATATATGGGACCAACTGGGTAAAGGGGACAACCCAAAGCCTTGAGCAATTAGATAATCTATAAGGCAGACAATCTGAAGACAGATCATGAGAACTTGGCTATATGTAGCATTCTCATTTTTATGACTTGTGTTAAGAATGATTTCTCAGGAAAATTTTTCCCTGTGGTTAAAATATACAGATATATAGTTATGCATATCCACATTCAAATAGTCTGGTATCAATGGTACCTGAGAACTTGAGGTGTCTTTCAGTTTACCTCTGGAGTCAATATTCCTAGACATTTGAACTGGTCAGTGCTTTCCAGAGTACTCTAGCTCCTTGAAACTCAAACTACATAAACAACTGAGGAAAAAAATATACAACCTCAGTTTGTTATGAATTCTCCTGTCTTCCCTATCAACTGTCACTTTTTTGCAGGAGAGAGAAGGAGCTACACAGTGAGCGAGAAATAGGGTGAAGTTTATTTCTTGGAGATTAACGGTTGGTTCTGACAGTCAACTTTGCCCAACCCCTCACGAATTCTCAGGGAATCTTTGGGGTCACAGTTAATTGTAGGAGCAGAGAATCTGGCCCACTGCATCTCCCTCCAGACAAATTCTGCCTTTGGATGAACTTATAGTTTTTACTAAAGCCAGTGGGAAGTTCATCCATGCATATGAATAAGACAACATGTTGTAACCCAAGAGATTCTTTTTAATAGGGATTAATGCTTAGGAAACCAAGAAGTACAAATTGAGGTTCATAATGTAAGGCCCCCTTTAAATGCTAATGCTTAATTCAACTCAATATAATTCAACTCTACACAATACCTAAAAGGTGTCCTGAGCTGTATTAAAACTATGAGTGAGACATTTTGAAAAGCAAATTAGTATCAACAACAAATCTCTTTCATAAGAGAAGGATAAGACATCTCTTTGTAAGTTACTTAAGAAGCTTACAGTTTTATTGGGAACACAGGGTATACACACTAGAAGCTATTAAAGCTGCAAAGGAGGTCTAGTAATAATTATTATGTAATAATATCTTTAGGATGGTTGAATGAAAGATACACCTACATCTTTCTCGGGAGTGGTAAAAAAAAAATCCCTGAAGAAAAGGAAACACTAATGGGACTGTCTTCTTTGTTCTAGTAGAATTAGAGATAGTCAAACTGACCATGATCAAGATTTGAAATGTAAAATTTCATTTATTAATCAAATAATCACTGTGGAAGAGTCACAAGACTGAGAATCAGAAGATATGGTTCAAGCCCCATTTATGCAACTAATTTACTGTGTGATATTGGGCAGGTCATTCCATTTCTTTTAGCCAGTTTCAACACGTATAAAACTCTTTGGTGATGAAATTATGGATGGTGTTTGTCTCAAATTATATTTTTAAGAAAAGAGTCATAAAAATAATTTGATACTTAATAAAAGCAAGCAAATGAGATTAATGAATAGATTAGACAAATAAGACACAAAAAAAAACTATTTAAAACTGAAGAAAAGTGTTTGAGAATTCAAGAATATAAGTTATCTGGGTGAGGATTCTTATTTTATGAGACTTTTTGGGAAACCCCAAATCAGTTTGGCCAGATTTAGGGTTAATATGCCAGATTGGACATATTGTTATAAGCTCAAAAAATAGATACATGGCCCGGATATAAAAGGTCACATAAAAATATTAGAGAAAGGCAGGAGGTATCTTTCAGAATTGTGATTAATGGGGAAATTATTGAGAGAGATCTTAATAAACAAAATAGACAATTTATATTACTTAAGTAATGAAGTCCCATGTGTAAGCAAGAAAGCAAGGAAGGCCCACATATTTCATGAGGGGGGTCATTGTCTTGCTCAAAAGGAGGCAGAAAAGGCATCTCTAGCCTCTCTCTCACTTCTCCAAGGGATGCTTTAATTTTTGCCAGGAGAGAAAGCAGGAAATTGGGGCTGGAAGTCATCATTTTCCTCTCCTCAGAGAGAGAGAATAACTGGGTTAGAATTATATATCTGCTCCCTTAAATAGTATTAGTCTAGAAGATAATTTTCAAGTTCAATCTAACTTCTGATCACTTTATCATTACTGAGGGGCAATAGGACCCCACACTTGACTCGTTCC
The DNA here is from genome assembly GCF_027887165.1 of Monodelphis domestica. Taxonomy (NCBI): domain Eukaryota; kingdom Metazoa; phylum Chordata; class Mammalia; order Didelphimorphia; family Didelphidae; genus Monodelphis; species Monodelphis domestica. The sequence continues at coordinate 263,826,866 of NC_077230.1, read as the reverse complement.
CCACCTAATACCAGTTCTTTTTTTTTTTTTGTATTATGACACAGCTTTTATTTAAAATTTTATTTATTTATTTATTTACCAATTACATATAACAAATTTCCACAACAGTTTCCCAAAGCTATGTGATCCAAATTGTCTCCCTCCTTTCTTCCCTCTCCACTCTCAAAGCTGGCAAGCAATTCAATCTGGGCTATACATGTATCATCACACAAAACATATTTTCATATTATTCATTTTTGTAAGTAAATAATCTTATAAAACCAACCCCCCCCAAAAATATATTATTCAAATAAACAAGTGAAAAATCACATGCTTTTATCTGTTTTCCTACTCCAGCAGTTCTTTCTCTGGAGATAGATAACATTCTTTTTCATAAATTCCTTAGAATTGTCTTGGATCATTGTAATGCTGATAGTAATTAAGTCTATCACATTTGATCATTCCACAGTAACAATGGTTCTCCTGGTTCTGCTTATTTCACTCTACATCAGTTCATATAGGTCTTTCCAAGTCCTTCTGAAATCATCCTGGGTTCAGTCCTTATAGCACATAATATTCCATCACCATCAGACACCACAATTCGTTTGGGCATTTACCAACTGAGGAACATCCCTTTAATTTCCAATTCTTTGCCACTACAAAAAGAGCAGTTACAAATATTTTTGTACAAGTCCTTTCCTTTTTTTTTGCCTCTTTGGGAAACAGACCTAGTGGTGATATTACTGGATCAAAGGGTAGTCTTTTAGGTATATTTACAAATTGCCCTCTAGAATGGTTGGATCAGTTACAACTTCACTAGCAATGCATTAGTGTGCCAATTTCACCACACCCCCTTTGTCATTTTCCTTTACTATCATATTGGCCAATCTGTTAAATGTGAGGTAGTACATTGGAATTGTTTTAATGTGCATTTCTTTAATCAAGAGGGATTTGGAACATTTTTTCATATGATTATTGATAGTTATCGCTTTGATTTCTTCATCTAAAAACTGCCTATTCATATCCTTTGACCATTTGCCAATTGGGTAATAATTTGTATTCTCTAATACCAGTTCTACAATGTACACACATACAGAGTAGCAAAGAGGTCCATACAACCAAGTCATAGCAAAACAGAAATCAGAGAAAATAGGCGGTAGGAGAATACAGGACAATACAGAGGGAATAAGCTCTTCCATTAGGAGGGAGACAATTCAACCAAGAAAGAGAATCCCAGATGATGCCAATGGGGAAATTCCTTAAAATTACTAGTGTAGCAAGCTGGGAATGACATGATAGAGATTGTCATAATCTCTCATGTCTTCCTAGAGTCTTTTCTTTTAGCAACCTGAAGTGGGGTTGACCCCTTCTTTTTCCTCCCAAAATTAGAAGCCAAAAGTGCCCAGTGACCACAGAATCCCAAACAACTTGAAGTTTAATGAGTCTACAAAAAAGATCAAAGAAGGCTGGAGCTCTCCTGGTTTTGCCCACTGTATCCCACCCATTATACAACCACAGGGCATTGCTCTGAACTAATAAAGATAGTCTTGGATCAATGGGTTTTGAGGTTGAGGTTACATATATAATTTTTAAGAAATTGCATAAGCAAGATCAATGAAAATAGGTTAAGAAGAGGGACTATTGAATATAGAATTTTATTGACAGAAGTCTTATACCCAAGATATATAGGAAATTGATTCAAATGTGTAACACTATAGGAAATTTAGGTAATTTAAAGATACAAATCAAAATTATGAGGACATACATATATAGCCATACACATATATACACATACACAAACACACACTAACATATGTATATATACATATACACATATATATATACATATCACCAAGAACCATTCTTTAATAGATAAGTAGAAGAAGGATGTGAACAAAATTTTCAAAAGAATTGGAAACTATAGATGATATCTGAAAAATTATCTGAATAACTAATAGTAAGAGCAAGGTAAATTAAAACAACACTGTGATTTCCCTTCATATTCTGTGAAATGGCCAATATAATAATAACCCCCCAAAAAGAAAACAACCCTAAGAAAAATCTATTTTTGGTGGGGGGAGAAGCTATAAGAAAATAGACACTATAACACACTATTTGTGTAGTTGTGAAGTGACAACCATATCATTCTATGATTATGAAAGAAAAATGACTAACCCATTCATGTCTTTTACTTCAGTGATGCTATTAATGGATTATATTCCAAAGAAGTCAAAGATAGAAAGTTCTATTATACACCCAAATATTCAAAGCAGCATTCTTTGTGGTATCCCAGAACTAGAAATTTGGAGCATGCCAATTGAAAAAGCTGAAATTGTGGTACATAAATATAATAGAATACTTTTGTGTAGTAAAAAATGAAAAATATGAGAAATTCAGAGTACTATGGGAAAATATGTATGAACTGATGCAGAAATGAAATGAGTAATGTCCAGAATTGCTCATAATGACTAAAATTTAAAAAAGATTACAAAAGAAAGCTGGACTCTGAGTAATTAGAATACCAGTGGTGGTCCTGGTGAGCGGATGACACATATTCCCTTCATCACAGCAGAGAAATGAAGGAATTCTCAGAGGGAATATTATATACACTGTTATATATGGTTTCTGTATCATATGTTTCTGCTTAACTCTCTTTGTTACAAGGAATGGTTTGATCTGGAGGAGAATACAGATTTGTTCCTTCACAAATAAGAGTAATATAATGATAAAAAGCATCAATAGGATATATGTTAAAATAGTCCAAGCCAGAGGTGATGAGGGCTTAAACTAGCATGGTGGCCGTGTGAGTGGAGAAAAGAATGGGAGAGATATTATAGAAATAAAATTGACAAGACCTTGGTAATGATGGGATATGGGGATGCGAGGAATAAGGAAGAATCTCATATGCCTCTGAGGTTACAAACCTGTACTGCAAGAATGGTTGTACCTTTGATAAATAGAAGTTAGAAGTGTGTGTGTGTGTGTGTGTGTGTGTGTGTGTGTGTGTGTGTGTGTGTTTGTGTGTCTTTTGAAAAGGCAGATAGGTTGGTGCAGTGGATAGCCTGCTGGGTCAATTAAGAAGATCTAAATTTAAAATATCACCTCAAATACTTACTAGCTATTTGACCTTGTTCAAGCCATTGACTGCCGCTCTCAGTCTCAGTTTCCTTATCTGTAAAATAGGGATCATAATAGCACATACTCTCCAGTGTTGTGAAGATCAAATGAAATAGTATTTGTAAAGCACTTAGGACTGTGTTTGGCACAGAGTAGATGCCATATTCACGTTAACTATTATTGTTATTGTTTTGACAAGAAAGGAAATGATATTGTAGACTCAATTTTAGACAGATTGAGTTTGAAATGCTTCTGAGATATCAGGATAAAACTCCCAGATGGAAAGTTGCTGTAACTTGGGATGGAGATGAAGACTGGATTTGATAATCATTTTCATAGACACAATTGAGCCCTATAGAATTAATAAGATCACCAAGAGATAGTGAAGGAAAGAACCAAAGAGGGTCCAGGAGGGAGCTCTTGGGCACATGGGAACCTGGGAACCAGCTCTTTTATCTTGCTCCAGCATGGGAGACCAAGGAGAGGTCAGACAGATAAGAAAGGAGAACCAGGAAAGTGTCACAAAGCTCCAGGTAGTAAGGAGTATCTAAAAGAGAGAATGCTCTCTAGAATCAAATAGAGAATTCAAGGATAAGGACTGCCAAAATGTCATTTCATGTATTTGTTAGATCACTGGTAATTCAAGTTCTCACTACCAGTTGACACTTAGTAAATGCTTAGTAAATACTCGTTGACTTGACTAAGAGAGAGCTATAGTTTGTTTGGTCCTTTGACTGCTTCAGCTTACTTAAGTCATCCTTTACTATCTCCATATTTATGCTAGTTTTAATTCACTATTTGCATTTTCCTTTTGGTCATTCCAATCCAAAGAGATTTCTCTTTAGCCAAGAAATCAGAAGCAGAACATTTCAGTAATTCTGCTTTCCCTTTGTGGTACAGTATTATTATTCAGTATATCCCTAGGAGACATTCCACCTTTTTTGATGCTCTTTTTTCTCTCCAGCATACTTTCTTTTTGTTTTTTTAAACCCTTACCTTCTGTCTTAGAGTCAATACTGTGTATTGGTTCCAAGGCAGGAGAGTGCTATGGGCTAGGGTTAAGTGACTTGCCCAGGGTCACACAGCTGAGAAGTGTTTGCGGTCAAATTTGAACCCAGGACTCCTTATCTCTAGGCCTGGCTCTCAATCCACTGAGCCAACCAGCTGCCCCCTCTCCAGCATACTTTCATGGGCTTAAGTTTTCCTTGCTAACCTCAACTCATTTTGAGCATTAGCCTCCCACTCCTCACACTATTTTTATTGAATCAATTGTATTCATTCCCTATCATCCTTCTCTTCCTAGTCACTCAGTCTCAAAACTTCAATATCATCCCTAATGCCACCTATTTATTCATAACACATATCTAATCTGTTTGAGGCATTTGCCCTGGCCAAACTATTCCCAATGCCTGAAACACTCTTCATCCTCACTGCTGTCTCTGAGTTTCCCTAGGTCCCTTCAAGAAGGAAGCCCCAGAGCAGGTAAGTCACTCAGTGGACAGAGAGCCAGGATTGGAGTTCAGAGGTCCTGGGTTCAAATTTGGCTTCAAGACACTTCCTAGCTCTGTGATCCTGGGCAAGTCACTTAATTCCCATTGCCTAGTCCTTACTGCTCTTCTGCCTTAAAATTGATACTTAGTACTGGTTTTAAGATAGAAGATAAGGGTTTTGAAAAAGAAGCCCCTTCTTCCTTTCCAAACATTTACCTCAAAGTTTGTCTTCCCAGTCCCCCAGACACTATTGTTTTCTCTATCAGATTACTTTTCATCTATGGGTACATATATCGTGAATGTACCAAGTTTTCCAATTTTGTGTCTTCTACAATGTGAGTTCCTTGAGGGCAGTGACTATATTCCCTAAGTGCTTAGCAGCTCCTGACACATAGTAGGTACTTAATAAGTGCTTATTGACTGACTATGAGCTGACATCTTAGATTATAAGCTCCTTGTGTGCAGGGACTATATTCCCCAAGTGTTTAGCAACTCCTGATGCATAGTAGGTACTTAATAAGTGTTTATTGACTGACTGGCTGACATCTTCTGTACATTTTGGAAAAATCTTAGATGATTAATTACTTTCCTATGCATCAATAGTTATTTAGACAAAATGTCACCTCCCTAGACCCTATCAATTTCTACTTTTCCTTTTTTTCCTCTCTCTTTCATATCCCCTTTGTAAGTTTAATACAGGAATGAATACAAAGCTTAGAGATTCTGAAAGGATGCTAGATTTGGAGTCAGCAGATATATTTAGGTCATAGAGTGTCAATGATTTAGCACTGAAAGAGTCCTCAGGAGTCAACTTAGTCCCAAACCTTCATTTGACAGGTAAGAAAATTTCAGAGAGGGTAAGACATTTGCCCCAGGTCACACAGCTTGTAACTGAGGTAAGAACTGAATTTGGGTGTTTTTGATTCCAGGTCTATCACTGCCTCACCTAAATGACTTCATGTCTAAATAGGGTGCAAAGTTTTATTCTGAAGAAGTGAACTTTCTAGGATAATTTTTTTAGTGTTTACCTTTTTATCATATCAATACAATTTTTAATAATCATTTTCTCACATTTTGTGATCTACATTTTTTCCCTCCTTCACACCTTTCTGTCCTCAGGATGGCAGGTAAGATAATACAGGTTGTACATGTGCTATCATACAATATATATTTCTATGCTTGTCATGTTGTGAAAGAAGACATGTTGCTTACACAGGAGAAAGATTCATGGAGGAAATAGAGTGAAGAATAGGGTGCCTCAGTCTACCTTCAGACTCCATCAGTTCCTTCTATGGCTATGAAGAGCCTTTTCCTTGATGAGAACCTTGGAGTTGTCCTGAATCCTTACACTGTCAATAATAGTTAATTCATTCACAATTGATTCTGTGTACAACTTGCTCCTGGTTCTGCTCACTTTAGGATAGGATTTCAGCCATGAAGTTTTTAAAAATATGCTTTATTAATAACTGTACCCACAAGAATACTAGAGGCCTTCCTTGAGAAGGCAGTAAAATGCAATCTAAAAAAATCACTAAAATGGAAAATCATCTCATGGTGGTTTAGTTGCTCATTTGCTGTGTGACTTTGAGCAAGTTACTTCACTTTCCTTGCTGTATTTCCTGATCTGTAAAGTGGAGGTGGAAGGAAAGCATTTCTGAAATCTCTTCTACTTCTGAAGTTCTTTGACTAGATGGAGGTGCCTTAGAGCTCTGAAGAGTGCATCATCAATAAGCTCTCCCCATTCTCCTTGCTCTTCTCTCCTTCTTTCCTCCCCTCCTCCACCTATCACTCTACCTTCTTTTGATCTTCCTTCTCCCCAGTCCCCCAAGGTTAAACTGCTTCCCCTAATAGGCAGACGGGGAGAGGGAACCTCTCTAATTTCCTTGGAAAGCGAGCTGAAAAACCTTGATCCACCCAGAGCACATCTTTAGGGAGATAGAAGCAGGGTAAGGGCAGTAGCCTGATGTTTCACAGGAATAGTAAAGAATAAAACAAGATAACCAATTCCTGAAGGGTCTGTACAGCGGTGCTACAATTCTCAGACCAGCCAGAGAAGTTGAGAGCCACGAGGGAGATCAGAGACAGAGAAGAAAATACACGGTGGGTCAGCATGGGGAGGTTGGGGGTGGTGGTGATGGTAGTGATGGTAATAATGAATTAACTGAAAATTTTTCCAGAGAGGAAAATTTGCTTAGCTGAAAGGAGAGGGTCTGTGCGAGTCTTTCGGGAGGAGAAGAAGCAATAGAAAGAGAGAGAAGAAATGAAAACCATAACCTGAATTTTAGCTGGGAGGTGAAGGAAACTAAGATGCCAGGTATGAGAAAGGCAGGGTAATTGGTGGGTCTGTTACCCTGGAACAGAGGAGGAGAGTGGAGAAGCTTTTCCTTGGTCCTGACCCAGTTGCCAAATAAGCACAAGAGGGAGGAGTTGACTTGACAGTAATACCTTATCCACCGAGTTCACTAATCTGAGAGCTGCAATCATGTGGGTTGTTTGTCCTTGCACAGCCTAGGAAGAAAAGAGTTTGCTAAGCAGATTACTCATGTAAACAAGGGCAGGAGAGAGCTGTTTCCAGGCACTGGCTTCAGCATCAGCCTTTCTAATCCAACAATGGATGTGCACTGCCCAGATTCTCAAAAACACATACTCAACTGGTGACCCTAAAAAGCCTTTACTCAGAGCCTCAGGTGGGCCATCTTGGCCTGTGGGGGGACAGAATATAGGGACAGAGGCAGAACGTTAGGGTCTGAGCCTGAGTCACTTACAAGCCAATCAAGCTCATTAGCCATTTTCCTATCCCCTCCCCCTCACTCCCAACTGGCCTCTTCTCTTTTTGCTCTCTTAACTTGTTTGTCAAATTTCCCTTTTCATCTCATTTCCCTTGTTTCTGTCCTTTTGCTTAAAAATTCTATAGCCTTGTGATGTCACAATTCAATTCAAAATACACTTATTAAATGGCTAATGCTCTCAAAATATTGAACTAAATGCTATGGAATCATTGAAATAATGTATTTGAATGTCCTGAACATGGATATTTCCTCCAAAGATGCATATGGTAACCCAAACCCATTGACTCTTGTTAACCAACAATTAACAACTACGTTGGAAGGATTGTGGAAAAACAGGGACACTAATGCACTGTTGGTGGTGTTGCATGTTGAGCCAATCAAGCTGGAGAACAATTGGGAACTATACCCAAAGGGCTACAAAACTGTGTATACCTTTTGACCCCTCAATATAACTACTAAGTCTATGCCACGAAGATATCAAAGGAAAAGGACTTATGTACAAAACTATTTCAAACAGTTTTTTTTTTTTTTGTAGTAAAGAATTGGAAATGGAGAGGATGCCTATCAACTGGGGAATGACTAAACAAGTTGTAGTACACAACTGAGGAGAAATACAATTGTACTATAAGAAATTATGAATGGGATGCTTTCAAAAAAATCCTGGGAAACCTTACACACACTGATGTAAAGTGAGCAGAAGCAAGAGAACATCCAAACTATACATTAACAATATTGTAATGATGATCAAGAGTAAAAGACTAAGCTACTCTAGTCAATACAATGATCCAATATAATTCCAAAGGACTTATGATGAAAAATGGTTTGCATCTTTAGAGAATGGGGATTAAAGCATACCTTTAAAACTTTCTTTACTATTCTTGTTTTCTTTTGTCCATGTTTTCTTTTGCAACATGGCTAATATGGAAATATTTTGCATGACTACATGTGTATAATTCATATAAAATTGCTTGCCTTCTCAAGGAGGGAGAAGGGAAGAATGGAAAGAATTTGAACTCAAAATTTTAAAAAATGAATGTAAAAAATTTTTGTTTACCTGTGGATTCAGACTTTAACTAATAAAGAATGTGAGATCATTTCCCCAAGAATAACATTGTTTATTAGTGGGGGCATGCAATTACCATTAACAAAGAATGGATCTATTTTTGACAGCATCCTTCTATGAAAAAAGACCTGGTAACTCCTGCTTGCTTATAAAAACAGTTGTGTCCTCTTTCTGATTGGCCTGACAGTTTGACCTTTGGACCTCCTCTGACAGTCGCCATTGGTGGATATTTCAAAAGGAGAGGTGGACTTAGAGATTTCTATTCCTCCCTCCTTACTTTATCATAGAGTAAGTGGATCTTTCCCCAGTCACCTGGCTGTCAGAGGGTACTTTCAAAATGGGTCAAAGTTCATCATGGCTGACCTATCCTAACTATAATTCTTTTAAGATCTTAACAAAAGAAAAAAATATCCCAATCCAGTTTGACAACCTATGGATAGGGTGAGGGTAGGAGGTCTGGGTATAGATTATTTCAGCCTGACCTTGGGAAAAAGCTGAGGATAAAATTATTTCATATAAATACCATAATAATTTTCCTCAAATATAACTGATAAAAACCATTTAAAAATCAACAAGCACTAAGGGCCAAGTTTTGTGTTAGATATTGGGAATCTAAAAAAAAAAGACTGCCTTCAAGAAGATGACATTCTAACGAGGGAAAGCAACTTGTTTGCAGATAAAATAAATAAAAGTTATATAAAAATTAAATACTGGGGTGGGGTGGGGGGAAGAGTTACATTGTTTTGTATAGTTATCATCACTCTGCTTGTCTAAACATTGGAGAGAGTGAAGATAAGCTGAATAGTAACAGGGAGGGGACTTTTTCACCTCACCAGGGAGGATAGGAAAATCTGTGACCTATACTCAGGTCTCAGTGTAGAACTAAAGGAAAAGTGGGTGACAGAACAAAGCAGCCTGCCTTTATAGCTTGACAGAAATCATCACTAGCAGCTGGGGAAATTGGGCCCAAGAAAATATGTACCATATCTTGTTATTCACATCTTATCAGAAGGTCAGATCTCTGTCATCACCTCCTCCTCCACCATTCTTTCTCTCTCTAGTGTGCCTCCCACAGTCTTCTGAGTAGAGAGTTCTCTTCAGCTCCCATTGTGAGCCTCTTGCCTTTCATACAACAATTTCTCCTGCCCTGGGTGACACTTCCCAACAAAAGGGCTCTCCATATTACTAAATTCTTTCTGACTTGATTCCAAACTTGTTCTTTGCATTTCACTGACCTTGTCTCAGTCCTTTTTGATAAAGCTTCTCTTGCCCTGTCTTGGGTTAGCACCCATCTGTTTGTTCCTATTTGCCTTTGGCTGGCTACCTACTTACTTGATATCTTTACCCTCTGGACCAAAGCTGAGAAGATAATATCATCGTGTTGTCCCCATCATCACTATTGATCCAGTGGTGACTTCTGGGAGCTCCCTTCTATTTTATGTATATGTTTATCCTATCTACAAGGGTTCTATTAATTTATCTATTGTATCACTCCATGGCTCTGGGCACAGGGCTCTATCCACATCCATGACTTATGTTTTAATTCAATTCAACTAGATAAATATGAAAAATGCTTTTTTTTTTAAGGAAATGGAAATACAAAGATAAAGCCAAAAGAGTAACTGTTCTCAAGAAACTTGCATATCACTGATTTCATAAATAGTAGAATGAATTGAACGGCCTACAAGGAAGCAGAAGTCTCTCATAATACTGAAAAGAGAGGTTAATTGAACTGGAAAAATAGAAATAGAGTAAAAACAAGCTAAGTTTAATGTCGAACTTATACAGTGAAAATCAGATCATGGGCCATAAGGTTCATGTGATGCTACTTTACCATCAATAGCTTTGCAATATGCCTACATTTTATATTAGAATATGTTAGAATTTAGTAAGCATTTACCATGTCAGGCACTGTCCTAAGTTCTAGAGATACACAAACAGAAATGAAATGGTTCCTGCCCTCAAGGAACTTACATTCCTTTGGGGAAAATAGCATGTAGGTAGATAGATGACAGAGAGAGATAGATAATTAATATACATATGGATAGATATTTATATATATTAGTGGTAGTCTCTCGGTGACCGAGAATGACGATTGTCTTTGTGCAGTTTCGTCTATGATGTACCCTCATGTGGCTTTGGAGTCCAAAGGCTGAGGCGCAGAGTGTGTGGCACATGGGGCCTGGGACGCCAGTTGTTACGGGAGGTGCGGTTGTGGCCTGGTGTCGGCGTTCACGCGCAGCGGCAAGACGACGACGTCGCTCATCTTCAAAGGTGGTGGCGACATGGTGAATGTGGGTTCGCCAGCTGCTTCTGTCAGAGGCAGCGAGTTCTAGTTGCTTTGGTGTGATGCCAGCCCACTTCAAGTTGGACTTTAGCTGATCCTTGAATCTTTTCTTCGGTCGGCCTTGTTTCCCGAGTCCAGCTGACAGTTCACCATAGAATACCTGTCTTGGTATTCGCTGTGGGTCCATGAGGATGACGTGTCCAGACCATCGTAGCTGGGTTCTGAGGACCAGGACTTCGATGCTGGTGGAGTTGGCTCTGTCGAGGACTTCCTGGTTGGTGATTCGGTCCTGCCATCGGATCCTCATGATTGGCCAGAGAGAGCATTGGTGGAATTGCTCCAGCTGTTTCATGTGCTTCCGGTACAGTGTCCATGTCTCACAACCGTACAGGAGCGAGCTGAGGACCACTGCGTTGTACACTTTGAGCTTCGTCGCAGTGCTTACACTGCTGTGTTGGAGGACTTTGGAGCGCAGCCGCCCGAGTGCCTGGCTGGCCTTTTGGATCCTGGCATTCATCTCGTGGTCTAGGGACCCGTCGTTGGCGATGGTGCTGCCCAGGTACTTGAAAGTGTTGATGTTAGAAAGCTGTGTGCTGTCGATTGTAATGCACGGCTGGTTCATTGGCCTCCCTGGTGCGGGTTGGAACAGCACCTCTGTTTGCTGAGGCTGATAGTCAGGCCAAACAGTTTTGTTGCGGTGGAGAACCTGTCCACAATGGTTTGGAGATGATTATCTTGGTGGGCCATGAGAGCACAGTCATCTGCAAAGAGAGCTTCCAGGATGAGTCTCTCTGTTGTCTTTGTTTTTGCGGTCAGGTGGCAAAGGTCAAATAGTGAGCCATCCAGTTGGTATTTGATGTAGTCGCCCAGGTCTAGATCCATCACAGCATGTCGTAATACTTGGGTGAAAAATAGGTTGAATAGCACCAGAGTGAGAACACAGCCTTGTTTCACACCATATACAATATAGTATGTAGAAAAGCAGTTTCAACTAGGGGGATTAGGAAAAGCCTAATATAGAAAGTGGTACTTAAAATGAGTTTAGTAGGGAACTAAGCATTTCCAGGAGACAGAAATGAAGAAGAAGTGCCTTCTGGGCATAGAATGCAATCTAATCAAATGTACTAAGATGGACATGGAAGATTGTATATGAAGAACATTAAGCAAGGTGAAGTGGGGCCAAGATGGTTGATAAGGCACAAAGACCCATCAGATCTCTACCAAATTAATCTCCAAAACAACTATAACAATTTACAACAAATTCTAAGGCACCATAATCCACAAAATGACAAGGTGATATAATGTTTTATCCCCCAAAATCTTGGAAGTCCTTCATGAAGGATCTAGTAGTCCAGGGTAGAGGTGGAGCACAAAGTAATATGCCGGGGAAAACCTCATCACTATAATAATGGCCATGGACACAGTTGAAGCAACAACAAAAGTTTGGGGAGCTCCCTGCCACAGACAGTAAGGCGGGGGGTGGGGAGGTGGGGGGGGGGGAAGGCAGATCTGACAACAACTCAGAAAGACATTAAAGGGATCCCTTTGCTAGTTCTGGGTGCATGATTCTTGTTGTGCTGCTCATACACAGATCCAGGAAGCAGTCCTTGGGGGTGCTCTCAGGGGGAGGAGTATAAGCCCATACCAATGCTTGCAGCCACAGGAAAGCAGGGGACCCTAGTAACAGTTCCAAGGGTAAAAGAGTGCTTGTGGTTACCCCTTCAGACCAGAGCACAGACCTGGAGAGTATTAAACACAGATCCTTACATCATACCACCTTGAAAGAATTGAAAGCAGATAGATTCTAAGAGCCAGTTCTGAAGGCAGCTATACAAAGAACTTGAAGCTTGGAATAGTACTCCCTTCACCTCACTTACAGACCCCAATTTTATCAGGTTTTTTAAAATTAAAAGAAAAGAAAAGGACTATAATATGAGCAAACAACAACAACAACAAAAGAAACTCAACAAAGAAAGTTATTTTGGTGACAGAGAAGATCAAAATATATGCCCAGAAGAAGACAACAAAGTCAATAATCCTACATCCAAAAACTCCAAGAAAAATATGAATTGCTGTGAAGCCCCAAAACAATTACTCGTTTGTAAAAGGAGCTCATGAAGTATTTTAAAAATTGAATGGGAGGTAGAAGAAAAATTGGTAAAGAAATGTGAATGATATAGGAAAATCATGAAAAAAGAGTCAATAATAATGGAAAAGAGGCACAAAAATATGGAAGCAATTAATACCTTAATAAACAAATAGGCCAATTGGTAAATGAGGCACAAAAAAACCAATGAAGAGAAGCAGAAGTGACCAAATGGAAAAAAAGATATACAAAAATGCCCTAAATAGAAGAATTTTTTAATTTAAATTTTTAATTTCAAACATTGTTCCTTGGTTACAAAAATCATTTTCTTTTCCTCCCTCCCCTTCCCTCACTCCTCCCATAGCTGACACACACTTTGACTGGGCATTGCATGTATTCTTGATCAGAACCTCTTTCCATGTTGTTGGTATTTGCAATAGTATGTTCATTTAGAGTCTATTTCTCCATTCATATCCCCTTTGACCCATATCATTAAGCAGTAGTTTTTCTTTAGTATTTTTACTCCCACAGTTTTTCCTCTGGATGTGGATAGTGTTTTTTCTCCTGTAACGCTCTGGGTTGTTCAGGATCGAGGCATTACCACTAATGGAGGAGTCCATTACATTCGATAGTACCACAGTATATCAGTCTCTGTGTACAATGTTCTCCTGGTTCTGCTCCTCTCACTCTGCATCACTTCCTGTAGGTTGTTCCAGTCCCCATAGAATTCCTCCACTTTATTATTCTTTTGAGCACAATAGTATTCCATCACCAACATATACCATAATTTGTTCAGCCATTCCCCAATTGAAGGGCATCCCTTCATTTTCCAATTTTTGCTACCACAAAAAGTGCAGCTATGAATATTCTTGTACATGTCTTTTTCCTTATTTCATTGGGATGCAAACCCAGCAGTGCTATGGCTGGATCAAAGGGCAGACAGTCTTTTAGCACCCTTTGGGCATTCCAAATTGCTCTCCAGAATGGTTGAATCAATTCACAACTCTACCAGCAATGAATTAATGTCCCCACTTTGCCACATCCCCTCCAGCATTCATTACTTTCCATAGTTGTCATGTTAGCCAATCTGCTAGATGTGAGGGAGAACTTCTTAAAAGGCAGAATTGGCCATACAGAAAAGGGGGTACATAAATTCACCGAGGAAAAGAATTTTTTAAAAAGTAGAATTTGTCAAATGGGAAAAGAGATACAAAAGCTCACTAATAAAAATCATGGCTTAAAAATTATATTGGGCAAGTGGAAGCTAATGACTCCATGAGACAACAAGAAACAATAAAACAAAGTAAAAAGAATGAAAAAAAATAAGAAAAAAATGTGAAATATCTCATTGGAAAAACAACTGACATGTAAAATACATCCAGGAGAGAGAATCTAAGAATTAGTGAATCACCTGAAGGCCATAAAAAAAAGAACTTAGACATTATCTTTCAAGAAATCATTAAGGAAAACAATGTTGATGTACTAGAACCAGAGGGTAAAATAGAAATCAAATCCACCAGTTACCTCCTGAAAGAGATCCCCACAGGAAAACTCCCAGAAATATTAGAGCCAAATTCCAGAACTCTCAGGTCAAGGAGAAAATATTGGAAGCAGCCAAAAAGAAACAGTTCAAATTTCACAGTCATAGTCAGGATAACCCAAGATTTAGGAACTTCTACATTAAAGGATTGGAGGGCCTACAATATGATATTCCAGAGGGAAAAAGAGTTAATATTTCAACCAAAAAGTACTTACCCAGCAAAACTAAGTATAATCTTACGGGGGGGGGGGGGGTGGTAATGAAATAGAGAACTTTCAAACATTTCTGATGAGAAGACCAGAGTTAAATGGAACATTGGATTCAAATATAAGACTCAAGAGAACCATAAAAAAGGTAAACAGGAAAGAGAAATTAAAAGACATTCAATAAAGTTAGATTGTGTATATCCCTACATGAGGAGATGATTCTTATAATGTCAAAGAACTTTGTCATTATTAAGGAAGTTGGAAGGCATATACGTAGACAGAGGGCAAGTGTGTGAGTTGAATAAGAATGGATGATATAAAAAAAATAAATTAAGGCATGAGAAAGAGGAATGCATTGGGAAGAGGGGAAAAGGAAACATAGAATAAGGTAAATTATCTCACACAAAAGAGACATTAAAGAACTTTTACCATGGAGGAGAAGATGAGGGTGGTTGGAGAGAAATATGTGAAACTTATTCTCATTGGAATTGGCTCAACAGGGGAAGAACATACACAATTGATTAGGTAAAGAAATCTATCTTTCCCTGTAAGATTGTAGGAAGGGAAGGGGATAAGAGAATGGTGGGGAGGGAGCTCTTCAAAAAGAGGGCAATTGGGGGAGGTGGTGATCAGAAACTAAATAGGGGGAAATAGCATGGAGAGTTACACACTTAACATAACGGTGCAAAATTTTCTATAAGTCTCTTTAATAAAGGCCTCATTTCTCAAATACATAGAGAAATGAGTCGAACATATGAGATTACAAATCATTCCCCATTTGACAAATGGTCAAAGAATGTGAACATATAGTTCTTAGTCAAAGTGATAAAAGCTCTCTATAGTCATACAAAAAAAAAGCTATAAGTCACCATTAGTTAGAGAAATGCAAATTAAAACAACTCTGAGGTACCACCCCACAACTATCAGATTGTCTATTTTAACAGAAAAGGAAAATAACAAAACTTGGAAGGATGTGGGAAAATTGAGGTACTAATGCACTCCTGGGGAAGTTGTGAAATGATTCAATCATTCTGGAGAGCAATTTGGACCTATGACCAAAGTACTATAAAACAGTATATACCCTTTGACTCAGCAATACTATTATTAGTTTTATATCTTAAAGAGATAAAAAACAAAAAGGAAAAGGACCTATATGTACAAAAATATTTCAAGCAGCTCTTTTTGTGGGGCAAAGAATTGGAAAGTGAGGGGATATTCATGAGTTGGGGAATGACTGACTAAATTATAATGTATGATTGTAATGGAATACTATCATGCTGTAAGAAATGACAAACAGGAGGGAGTTCAGGAAAACCTCAAAAGACTAACATGAACAGAAGCACAGTGAAATTAACAGAACCAGGAGAACATTGTACACAGTGAAAAGAATATTGTACAATGAACACCTGCAAATAATTTACCTATTCTGAGTAATACAATGATCTAAAACTATCCCAAAGAACTCATGATAGACACCATCTGCTTCCAGAGAAAAAGAATTGAATCTGAATCCAGATTAAAGAAAACTTTTTTTCACTTTCTTTCTTAATTTTTTATTCTAATTTTCTTTCACAAAAGGACTAACATGGAAAATATTTTACATGGTGCACATGTGAAATCTACATGAGATTGCTTACTATCCAATGTAGGGGAGGAGAGAAGGGTGGGAAAGAATTTGAGGCTCCATATTCTTTGAAAAATATATGAAACATGTAATTGGGGAAAAATAAAATTTAGAAATGGAAAAAGAACAGTCAGTGGACCAGCTTGGCTTAAATATAGAGCATATGAAAGGAAATAATGTATAAAGGTGAGTTGGAGGAGGATTATGAAGGATTTTAAATGTTAACAAGAGGAGTTGGTATTTTATCCCAGAGCAACAGTGAATCAATTCCTGGAATGCTCTTGCTCCCTTAGCTTTCTTCAGGACTCTACTTAAATCTAACCTTCAGTAGGGGACTTTTCCAGTTTCCCTTGATAGTAATGATAGTAATGACCTCCCTTTGAGATTGCATACCATTTACATTTTTGCTTATATCTTGTATTTATGTAGTTACTTATATTCTGTCTCCTCCATTAGAATGTGAGGTCCTAGAGGGCAAGAATAGTACTTTGCCAGACATACTTTTTGCTATTGTTCAGTCAAGTCTGACTCTTTGTGACTTCATTTGGGATTTTCTTGGCAGAGATACTGGAGTGGTTTGTTATTTCCTTCTCCAGCTCATTTTACACATGAGGAACTGAGGCAACTAGGGTTAAGTGACTTGCCCAGGATCACACAGCTAGTAAGCATCTGAAGACAAATTTGAACTCAGGAAGACAAATCTTCTTAACTTCAGTCCTGGCACACTATCCACTACATCACCTAGGCATCTTCCTGGTACCTAGTAGGCACTTAATAAATAAATATTTGATTGATCAATTATTTATATGGTCGGGAATATGCTTTAGAAATTTCACTTTAGTTCTTTAATGGAAGATGAATTGCAGAGGAGAGAGACTTGGAATAGCAAGACAAATTAGGAGGTGATTACAATAATTTAGTTAAGAGGAAATAAGATCTTGAAGCAGGATGGTGACAATGTCAATGGAGACAAGGGGCTGATGGAAAGATATCATGTGGAGGTAGAGCTATCAAGAATTGGTAAGTGGTCAGATGGAAAAGATGAAGGAAAAGGAAACTTTAAGCATGAATTTGAGGTTGCAAATCTAGGTGAGTGGGAGGATAGTGGTACCCCCAGACAAAAATAGGGACATTAAGAAAAAGAATAGATTTTGTGGAAAAAATAATGAATTTTGCTTTGGTCTTGTTGAATTTGAAATTCCTGAGGTATCCAGTTAGAAATATTTCCTAGGCACTTGGGCATATGGCACTGGAGCTAGGGAAAAAGACTAAATTCCACTATTATGAATCCCAGGGTTGTTTTTAATGCTTTGGAGCTGGTGGGAATCTCTACATCCCATTTCAATGCACTTGGAGCCTTAGGTGATAGAAGAGAATATAGGGACTTTTCTCCTTGCTCTGCTACTGAGCTGGTGTTCTTATAACCAATAAAGTTGCCTCTTTACTCATAAGATGGCTGTAGCTCTGAGAAATTATAGAAATTTTTTGTTCCTATTATTACAATAAGGAGGGGCTCTAAGCAATATTCTAGCATAATTGGAAGGGCTGGGCAAGCCTTCACACCATAGATACTAGTCCTCCCTGAACACCCCATTCACCCCTAGAACATAGATGGTGATTCATCAGTGTTTGTTTAATTGAATTCCGCTAGCTCTCTGCACAAGCCATCAAGATTTGTTGGTAAAGAGCTTTCAGGAGCAATTTTTTAAGTTCCTTTGATTCTCAGTGCATACAATTTTAGGACTGGAGAGAGAGATCTAGAAATCTTCAGGGAACTCAGCAGCTTTGAGAAACTTTACATTTCTCTCTTTTCCTTTCCTGGAGATACAGAAATTTACTCATCTCTCAGGTAACCGTTGGTTAATAGATGGTCTTTAAGGTCCCCTCCAACTCTGGAGTCCTATATCCCTTGAAAGGGTAAATTATTTCATTCATAAAATTATAGATTTAGAGTTGAAAGGGACATCAGAGGTTCAATCTCTTCATTTTACCAATAAGAAAAATGAGGCCCACAGAGGCCCACTTTTCCAAAATTGTAAGTAACAGAAACAGGATTGACAGCCAGGTCCTCTGACTAGAGAGCTAGTGCTATTTCTGTTATACCACTCTTACCTCCCACTCACCCTTTTTTTTTGCTTTAAACCCTTAACTTTCATCTTGGAATCAATACTGATTGGTTCCAAGGCAGAAGAGAGGTAAGGGATAGGCAATGGGGTTGAGTGATTTGCCCAGGGTCACACCGCTAGGAAGTAGTCTGAAACCAGATTTGAAACCAAGATCTCCTGTTTGTAGAACTGGCTCTCAATCCACTGAGCCCCCCAGCTGCCCCCCTTCTGTTCATTCTAATTCCATGAATGTTTGTGCCATCTGGGGCTGAGGCTGTTTGGTGGAGTTCTAATTCCATCCTTAACACAGACAGAGTACAGGTCTTGAAGAAGAATGAAAGGGAAGTCTACTTTGGCCAAGGTAGAATGGTCAGGAAGGTGAGAAATCTGTGTCTATATTGATATTATAGAGAAATCTAGATATAGATATATCCATAGGAAACTACATCAGCCACCTTCCAGATGCAACAGTAATAAGCAACTTGCCTCCATCACTTACTATATCCTTCTAAGCCATCCCCCCACCCCCATACACACACACATTTGGTCCCTGGCACTCTTATTGCCTTATGAATGTCAGGGCAGGGTCAGATAAAGTGGAAAAAAGAGAAGTTACATTTCTGTTCTTGCACTTGAACCACTTGAACTAAAAGAGAGTGGAAAAGTCTATGGGAAGGTGAGAATAGAAGATATAGTTAGAAAAAGTTCAGCAATGAAAAAGTAAAAACAAACCTAGACATAAATAAATCTCTTTAATAATTATAATTTCTTTTACTTAAGTTATATTTTATCATTATCTCATGATATCATATACATCAATGGTGGCAAATTCAAAGAGAACTAGAAATTAACCTTATCTATGTGTGGTATTGTAGTTTTACTTTAGTTAAAATTAGCAGGGGCATTGGGCCTTGAGTTTGACCTACATCATCTCATTTGAGTGTCAAGTCAGCCCAGTGAGGTAGACAGAGAAGCTATTGTCATCTCCATTTAACAGATGAGGAGGCAGATGCTCAGATAGGGTAAGCCGATTGCCCAAGATTAGCAAGTGGTGCACCTCAGACCAAAATCATGGCCCTGAATAAATTTATAACAGAGAGGAGATATCCCTGAGCCAGTCACAAAGTAAGAGGATGGTGTTAAAACCTCAAATTTTCCAGGGAGGTGAAGTAACTTGCCCAAAGGCGATAGACTGAAAAGAGTCCTTTAAGGACAAAACAGGGTCTGTTTCAATTCTTATCATGGTCAGACAGAGCATAAGTATTGAGGCAGAGTGAAAGGGAATTCTATTTTGGCTCAGGAGCCCCAAGTCTTTGTATAAAGGGGTGAAATGGTCAGGGTGGTGATAGATAGGTAGATAGATAGATAGATAGATAGATAGATAGATAGATAGATAGATGGATGGATGGAGAAAGGGAGGGAGGGAAAGAGGAAGGGAGGAAAGGAATGAGAGAGAGAGAGAGAGAGAGAGAGAGAGAGAGAGAGAGAGAGAGAGAGAGAGAGAGAGAGAGAGAAAGAGAAAGCTCTATCTATCTATGGTAATAGGAAATGACAACAGCCACCCTCCAGTTGTTCTGTCATTTCAATTAAGTCCAATTCTTCATAATCCCATTTGAGATTTTTCTTAACAAAGATATTCGAGTCATTTGCTATTTCCATCCCCAGCTCATTTTACAAGTGAGGAAATTGAGGCAAACAAAGTTATCCAGGCTCACATCCCTAGCAAGTGTCTAAGGTAGGATTTGAACTCATGAAGATGATCTTCCTGACTCCACTCCTGGAGCTCCATCCATTGCGCCACCTAGTTGCCCTTAAAATGTGTTACTAATAAACAGCCTTTATTATATATATATATTTATTTATTTATTTATTTATTTATTTATTTATTCTATATAAATCTATCTATATAGGTAGATATAGATAAAATATATCAATATAAATCTAATTCAGGACAAAAAAGGCATTGCTCTCCCTTGTCATTGCTGCTCATGAACATTGGTGGTGGGTGGGAGGGAAAACTATAAATTCAGCAACCTTCAAAATCTAAGCCTTACTCAATAACCTCTATACTAGCCTGTCTCCAGTAACCTTGATACTGGAGTCTTCAATCTCAGTTGCATTTGGATTGTAGGGTCTGATTTCCTGCCAGTATCTCAGGTCCTTGACCTTGTTCCTTTAGCTTTCCTTTCCACTGGCCCAGGAGCCTCCTTCCAGTCATCTGGTGGAGTATGGCCCCAGAACTTGGTTACCTCTTAGCTTTGGGTCTGGAAATTTCCTGGGTTTGCAGGCAGTAAGACTGTAAGTATAAACAGCTGCGTCCAAGAGTGAAGTTTCAGCTTCCCCCACCTCCTCCCTCTTAAAGCCCTAAGGATGTGGCTCAGAGACATTATGGAGGGTGTGAGCAGAGGTGTTCATCCTGTCACACAGTAATTAGTCAGCTGGCAAAAAATGTTTCTGACAGCCTCTGCCACCTGCCTTCCTTGAACAGAATGACTATATTGATTCTGGCTACTGCCTTCAAGCCTTGTCGGACCAATAAAGTTCTTACCTCATTGACGCTGTCCTAAGATTCATGAGGCAATGGGGGTGCCAGGGACCTCATGGGGGTGGGGAGGAGGGAGAGGAGATAGGAGGAGGGGGGACTCCAATAAAGACTACTTATTACTGCTGCATCTGGAACCTGCAAGGGCCAGCAACAGTCATCTGTGAGCTCTGAAATCAGAATCACAAATCAGTAGGCTTGTCACTGATCGGACTGGTTTCCATGTTGAGATTCCTAGCAACAGGAGGGAGGCGTATGTAGGCGCCAGGGTATTTATGTTGCTGTTGTGGCTATGCCCCATGTGCAAGGCAGGTACATCTCTCATTGGGCAATCAATCACATTTTATTGGTGCAGCTTACTGGGTCTCTTGGCTTTTTAAATTGTGCACATGGTTTTCTTCCTCACTAATTCACCGTTTTTGCCACTGGCAACAGGCTTCCCAGCCTTAGAAAAAGATTGCAACTGTCTTATAGGTAATAATAAGACCTTGAAGTTATGCCTTCTAAAAGGACCTCAAAGCTTTTGTCTAATTATTTTTCCCCCTTGAGGTGAGTATTATTATCCTAGTTTTACAGGTGGGAAAACTGAGGCACAGAAGCAATTAGGTGACTTGCCTAAGGTCACAAAGTAAGCCTGGGGAAGATCTAGGAATAAGTAAGGTCTGTAGATTCTCAGTTTGGCTAAATCTCACCTTAGCCACTACACCGTGTCAAAATAATAGTAGTTACAATTACAATAATAATAATATCTAACATTTACATAGCACTTAATAAGTGCTATATAATTACTAACTGCTAAATGCTTTGTTATTACTATCACATTTGATTCCTACAACAACTCTATAAGGTAAATGCTATTATTATCCCCATTTATAGATACAGAAACTGAGGGGAAAAGAGGTTAACTGACCTACCCAGGAACTGTTTTCAGGACAAATTAGTGAGATATCGATGCATGCATATAAAACTTACAGCTAAGAATAGTTCTAGGTTTGTTGTTTTTGTTTTATTGATATCTTTTGTTTTTCAGGACACAGTCATTATTTCCCGATATATAGAGTTCCACCCTTCTCCCTTAGCAAAGAACCAAGGGACAAAATTACTATCAGATAATTCAGACCTCATTGTTCTTCTCTTCTCTACCAAGGGAAAAAAAAGTGTTTTCTCACCTGTTCTCTCTCCTTTATTCTTACCATCTGCATTCCTTGGATTCAGTTCCACCATCATATCCCTTCATTCTGTACACACCCAACTCCATAGTGGTAGTCTCTCGGTGACTGAGAATGACTATTGTCTTTGTGCATTATCATCTATTGATGTACCCTCATGTGGCTTTGGAGTCCAAAGGCTGAGGCGCAGAGTTTGTGGCACATAGGGCCTGGGGCGCCAGTTGTTACAGGAGGTGCGTTCACACTCAGTGGCAAGACGTCGATGTCACTCATCTTCAAAGGTGGCAGCGGCATGGTGAATGTGGGTTCGCCAGCTGCTTCTGTCAGAGGCAGCGAGTTCTAGTTGCTTTGGTGTAATGCCAGCCCACTTCAAGTTGGACTTTAGCTGATCCTTGAATCTTTTCTCTGGTCGGCCTTGTTTCCTGAGTCCAGCTGACAGTTCACCATAGAACACCTGTCTTGGTATTCACTGTGGGTCCATGCGGATGACGTGTCCAGACCATCGTAGCTGGGTTCTGAGGACCAGGACTTCGATGCTGGTGGAGTTGGCTCTGTCGAGGACTTCCTGGTTGGTGATTCGGTCCTGCCATCGGATCCTCATGATTGACCGGAGGGAGCGTTGGTGGAATTGCTCCAGCTGTTTCATGTGCTTCCGGTACAGTGTCCATGTCTCACAACCGTACAGGAGCGAGCTGAGGACCACTGCGTTATACACTTTGAGCTTCGTCGCAGTGCTTACACCTCTGTGTTGGAGGACTTTGGAGCGCAGCCGCCCGAGTGCCTGGCTGGCCTTTTGGATCCTGGCATTGATCTCGTGGTCTAGGGACCCGTCGTTGGTGATGGTGCTGCCCAAGTATTTGAAAGTGTTGACGTTAGAAAGCTGCGTGCTGTCGATTGTAATGCAATGCTGGTTCGTTGGCCTCCCTGGTGCGGGTTGGAACAGCACCTCTGTTTTGCTGAGGCTGATAGTCAGGCCAAACAGTTTTGTTGCGGTAGAGAAACTGTCCACAATGGTTTGAAGATGATTTTCTTGGTGGGCCATGAGAGCACAGTCATCTGCTAAGAGAGCTTCCAGGATGAGTCTCTCTGTTGTCTTTGTTTTTGCAGTCAGGCGGCGAAGGTCAAATAGTGAGCCATCCAGTTGGTATTTGATGTAGATGCCCAGGTCTAGATCCATCACAGCATGTCATAATATTTGGTTGAAAAATAGGTTGAATAGTACCGGAGCGAGGACACAGCCTTGTTTTATGCCATTGGAGATGTTGAAGCGATCAGAAGTCTCTCCACCAGATAGGACTTCCCCTGTCGTGTCAACATGAAAGAGCTGGATCAGTTTGACGAATTTTGCTGGGCAACCAAGCTTGCTGAGGATCACCCACAATGCATTCCTGTTCACTGTGTCGAACGCCTTTGTCAGGTCTATGAAGACAATGTAGAGACCCAGGTTCTGCTCAAGGCATCTTTCCTGCATTTGCCTCACTGTGAAGACCATGTGGATGGTGCTGCGATCTGGTCAGAAGCCACATTGTGATTCAGGCAGGTTCTGCTCTGAAACAGATGACAGGAGTCTGTTGAGTATAACATGGGCAAGGATCTTTCCAGCAGTGGAGAGTAGTGAGATGCCTCTGTAGTTGTCACAGGCTGCTCGTGAGCCTTTACTCTTGTATAGGGCTATGATGGAGGCATCTCTGAGTTCTGGGGGCATGTCTTCCTCTTCTCATATGCTGGTCAGCACTATGTGGAATGCCTGGAGCACCTTTCCATTTCAGGCCTTGTACACCTTGGTTGGGATCCCGTCTTTACTGGGTGCCTTGCCTGCACTCATTTGTTTAATGGCTTTTTGGACTTCCTCTATTGAAGGAGGGATGTCAAGTTGTTCAATGGAGCAGTTTTGGGGGATCTGGTCAAGGGCGCTTTGGTCGACTGAAGAGGGTCGGTTGAGAAGCTGACTGAAGTGTTCTTTCCACCTGTTGCTGATGCCTTTTTTATCTTTTATGAGAATGTCACCTTCAGAGGATAGCAAGGGAGTGGTGGTGGGTTTTGATGGCCAATAGACAGTCTTGAGGGCACTGAAAAATTGTTTGTAGTTTTTCGTATCAGCAAAGAGCTGGATTTCTTCTGCCTTTTTTTCCCACCATCGGTCTTGCATCTTCTTGATCTCAGGCTGCACCATGGCTTGGAGAGACTTGAATCTGTCCTTTTTAGGAGCAGAGTTTGGGTTATTTTGCCACTCCATAAAGGCTTTGTTCTTCTTGCTCAATAGGTCTTCAATAGCAGTGTTGTTCTCTTTGAACCAGTCCTGTTGGTTGCATTGTTTTGGGCCTAGGACTGCCTTTGATGTTTCCTTCACTGCGTCTCTGAACTGGTTCCATTTCTCGGTTGAGCTTCCAGTGAGTGGTCCCTTGGCAGACAGCTTGTTGTCCAGGCAGGACTGGAATGTTTGCAAATAAGATGGATCTCTAAGACGACTCACATTGTAAAATGTGCGAACTGTCTGGGCGCGTTTTGGATGGTGAGGCGCAATGCGCATTTGAAGAGTCGCTCTAACCAATTGGTGGTCTGTCCAGCATTCAGCTCCTCTCATGGCTCTGGTGATCTGTACATCCTGGATGTCTCGCTGGCGTACAATGATGTAGTCAATGAGATGCCACTGTTTTGATCTTGGGTGCATCCACGTTGTTTTATATTTTTTCGACATTCTGAACACAGTGTTCATGATGGTAAGTTTGAACTCTGAGCATTTGCTGAGTAGCAGTAGGCCGTTGTTGTTCATTTTGCCCACACCATGTTTGCGGAGCACTCCTTTCCATCTTTTATGGTCCTGGCCAAGGCGGGTGTTGACCCAACCCCATAATCCAAAGGAAACTCATCATCACAGGAAACATCATTAAGACTGCATTCATTTTGGTACTCACATCTCAATAGGACCCTTAATAGCCTTTGCCCCTTTGATTGGAGACCTAGAGGGTAGAGTAAAAAGATCCCTCCCTAAGTATTCATATAAAGAGGACTCAGAAACCCAACCATTCCCCACTAGCTGTACTCCTTGAAGTTCATCATCATCTGGAAACCATCCCTTAGCAGGAATCACCTTTTCCTTTCCCCCTTTCTTTTCAGATTCCTTATTTGTGTTGTCTTCCTCTCATTAGATTGTAAGGTTTTTAGAGGGAAAAGTGACAAACTGTATAGGATGAAATGCCAAGATATAAATATGTATATATATGTATATATATACACATATATATACGTATGCATAAATATACATATATAACAAGAGTTTAAAAAGAGGTTAATATTAAGGGAAATGGGAAAAGAAACAAAATGGGGTAAATTTATATGTCACAATGAAGCTCATGGCAGGATGGGGGAGAACATTAATACACTGGAAGACTAAAGAGGTTGGAAATAGGAAATATTCAATTCTTATATGCATTGAAATTGACTTGAAGAGGGAAGAACAATAAAATACATTGGAGTAGAGAATTTGTTTTCACCTCATAGGGAAGTAGAAGGGTAAGAAATGGACTGGTGGAGAGGGAAGCAATATAAAGGAGGGAGAGGGTGGGGGGAAAGTTTAAAAAGACTGTAAAGAAAATAAGGGGGGGAATAAGAAGGGAGGGGGTAGAAAGGGAAGTAAAATAAGGGTGGGAATTAGGGGGGAATGATTAAAAACAAAACACTGGTGTTGAAGGAAATAGTGAAAGAAGAAACAGCAGGACTAGGAGTAGAAATCAAAATGCTGGGAAATACACAGCTAGTAATCATAACTCTGAATGTGAATGGAATGAACTCACCCATAAAATGCAAGCGAATAGCAGAGTGAATTAGAAACCAAAACCCTACCATATGCTGTCTATAAGAAACACACATAAGGAAGGTAGACACACATAGGGTAAAAGTAAGAGGATGGAGTCAAATCTATTGGACATCAACTGATAAAAAGAAGGCAGGAGTCTCAATCGTGATATCTGATAAAGTCAAAGTAAAATAGGTCTAGTCAAAAGAGATAGGGAAGGTAATTACATCCTGATAAAAGGGAATATAGACAATGAGGAAACATCAGTTCTCATCATGTATGCACCAAATGGCACAGCATTCAGATTTCTAAAGGAGAAACTAGTGGAGCTCAAGGATGAAATAGATAGAAAAACTATACTAGTGGGAGACCTGAACCTTCCTCTATCAGAACTAGATAAATTAAAAAAAAAAGAACTAGATAAATCAAAGCAAAAAATAAATAAGAAAGAGGTAAGAGAAGTGAATGGAATCTTAGAAAAATTAGAGTTAGTAAATATATGGAGAAAAATAAATGGGGATAAAAAAGAATACACCTTCTTTTCAGCAGCACATGGTACATTCACAAAGAGTGACCATGTACTAGGGCATAAAAACATTGCAAGCAAGTGCAAAAGAGCAGAAATAATGAATGCAACCTTCTCAGACCACAAGGCAATGAAAATAATAATTAGTAAGGGTACATGGAGAGGCAAATAAAAAATTAATTGGAAATTAAACATGATTCTCCAAAATTGGTTAAAGAACAAATCATAGAAACAATTAATAATTTCCTTAAAGAAAATATCAATGATGAGACATCCTTTCAAAATCTATGGGATGCAGCCAAAGCAGTACTCAGGGGGAAATATCGTTGAGTTCATATATTAGATTGTAAGGTCTTTGAGGACAGAGTTTTTCTTTTTTAAAAAAAAATTGTATTCCTAGTGCTTGCCATACAGTAGTTACTTAATGGATGCTTATTTTATAATGGGACCAAATGTGGTCATAGAAACTAATCTTAATTTGTCATTTAGTTTTATTGATTTAATTGTAGTCATTGTATATGTTTTAGTTTTGCCTACTGTGCTTTGCCTCTATTTATACAAGCCTTCTGAAGTTTTTCTAAGTTCTTCATTTGCTATTGCTTAAGATACTATAGTATTTAATCATATTCATATACCACAATGGGTTTAGCCATTCCCTAATTAATTAATATTCATTTTGTTTCCATGAAAAGCATGCTATAAATATTTTGGTATATATGGGATGTCCCAGAAGTCTTAGAAGACTTTTAAGTTATACTTTTGGGACATCCTGTATGCCATTATCCATCCACCCATACATTATTACTTCTTTCTTTCCTTCCCTCCTTCCTTCCTTCCTTCCTTCCTTCCTTCCTTCCTTCCTTCCTTCCTTCCTTCCTTCCTTCCTTCCTTCCTTCCTTCCTTCCTTCCTTCCTTCCTTCCTCCCTTCCCTTCTTTCCCTTTTTCTTCCTTTCTTCCTTTCTCTGGAGTCATTCTTCAAAGAATATTAATAATAATAATGTACCTCAAACAAAGGTTCAAGTCTTGGGAACATCTAATTTGACTCAAAACTAGAAAGTCTTCAGATATTCTGCAAATATCAGGCTATTAATTGGCATTTCAACATAGAACAGGTTTATTAAAAGGCATGTAAATGGGAGAAATGGGAATTGTGTTTCTATCTCATTAACAATAGTTATAGCACATTTTCTAATGATTTGCATTCTTTGTTCATCATCAGGGCTCAGTCACAGGAGTCACTTACTTATCTATAGGTGCCGAGTCTGGCTTGATGCCAGTTTCCCTTTTCCATTTCTCTGAATGTGCCATTTCTCTGCTTTTGCTGCTCACCTACTGTCCACTTCACTGCCTAAAGGCATCTAGATGGCAAAAAGGATAAAATGCTGGAGCTTGAAGTCAGGAAGACCTGAGTTCAAATGTGGTTTCAGATTAGCTATCTGATCTTAGTCAAGTTACTTAACTATTGTCTGCTTCAGTTTCCTCAGCTGTAAAATAAAGATAATAGCATCTCAATCTCTGGATTGTCATGAGGATTAAATAAGAAAATACCTGTCAAACCCTTAGTACACTAGCTGGCACTTAATCAATGTCTGTTTCCTCCTCCAACCTTAGATCAACTCACTTCATTGATCAACTGTTGGCTGCCTCTATTCCAACTCTCAGTAACTACATCCATCTTTGAGCACAGTCCCATATCTGTTCTTGGACCTAAAGTTCCTAACTTGGTCTAGTAACCGTTTAGCACTATTACAGCCACTGACTTTACAGATGCCAGATCTTGCTGCTACAAGAAATCTTTCTTCCCCATTCTATCTGCCCATGTGCATCAGACCATTGGCATTGTGTGTAAAAGCCACTGAGATCCCCTTGGATTTGTTTAGTTTCTTTTTCCATACCCCATGGAATCATGGGAAATGGCCACTTGACATTTTCAGATTTGTTTCCTAAATGTAATTTCTCAGAAAACCTCTATACGTAACAAACAGGAATTCAATCTTTTTTTACACAGTTATATAGTGGTGATTTCCTAACCACAACCACAACCATCATCGCTACCACCATTCCACTCTCTCAACAGTTGAAGAAAACCAAGACAGTATTCTTATGCGGTGGGGTGGAGGCAGGGAAAGAGGAATTTTTAAAAAGAGAATTTATACCATCCTTCCTTTTAAGCTATTTGTGGGATGCAAGAAAGAAGTGATAGAAAATGCATTGTTGAAGACAAAATTATAGAAAAGGAGACAAACCAATCATGTAGCAAGAATGAGAAAGAGAAAAAAAAGGATAGCCTGTTTGATTCATTGGAACTTCTAAGGGATGAAAGTCTAGTCAACAATTCAACAAATATTAAATGCTTATTACATGGCAGACACAGTGCTTGGTGCTGGAATTATGAAGGAAGGCAAAAAACAGTGTCCACCCTCAAGGAGCTCAAGTTCTAATCAGGGGACAACTGGTAAACAACTATATACAAGTAAGTTAGGTAGAAGATAAACTGGAGATAATCCCAGCGGGGAAGGCACTAACTCTAAGGAAAATTGGGAAAGACTTATAGAAAGTAAGATTTTAGTTGAGACGTGAACAAAATCAGGCAAAAGATATGAGAAAGGAGAATATTCTGGGCAAGGGGGAAATGGAAGGATAGAGTGTCTTGTGAGAGGACTAACAAAGAGACCAGTGTCATTGAGTTATAGAGTATATGGAATAGAGTGTAAAAATAGTGGAAAGGGAGGAAGGAGTCAAGCTTCGAAAGGGCTTTAATAGCCAAACATAAGATTTTATATTTCATCTGGGTGGCGATAGGGAGCCAATAGAGTTTATTAAATAAAGTGACATAGTTAGTCAGAAAGTCAGTCAGCAATCATTTATTAAGAATTTAACATGGACCAGCCAAATATGGTAATAACAAAAACAAAAAGGTGCGATGATCAACTGTGAGTGACTTAATTTATTATCAGCAATACAAGGATATAGGACAACTCCAAGGGGCTCATGTTGAAAAAAGCTTTTCACCACCATAAAAGGAACTGTCAGAGTTGAAGCATATCTTTTTTTCACTTTATCTCCTTCATGAATTTTTTCTTAAATAAGCAATGTGTCTTTTTCACATGACAAATATGAAAATACATATTGTATTATAGCACATGTATAAACTATGTCATATTACCTGCTCAAGGAGCAGGGAAGAAAGGAAGGGAGAGTAAAAACATGTATCACAAAATGTCAGAAAATATTAAAAATTGTATTGATTTGTAAGTTGGAAATGTATATTTGTTGGATGTTCATAAGATGAAAAGTCATTAGAATGTTCCAAATGAAACCTAGTTTTACAATCTTTTCCCACTCGTAACATTTGTGTACTAATAAGACTTTGGTCTCCTATCCTCTGATGAATGAAGGGGCTTTTTTTTTTCTAGACACTGCTTTGGAAAATTTCATAAAGGATTTTTACTATTTAATAATTACATTATTATATAAGTTCAAGGACACCTTGGACTAATTCATAGAACAAATTATGTTCAGAGAAATTAATAAACTCATCTATTTCTCCAAATTTTGCCTTTATCGCTTGTTGATTTGTGGGATCTCTGCTCACAAAGTTTTTTTGGTTGTAGCAGAGTCCATATATGGTTTCCCAGGTGAACTTTTCTTCTCTGTCCTACATTGGGGGCATAACAAGTTGGTGTCTCTGCTACACCTAGGTTCTCCAAGTCCCAGAAGCTTCTGGCTCCCAGTGTTGTGAAGATGAGGTAATAAATATTTATTATTATTAGAGTCTACCACACACCAGGACAGCATTAGATGCTGGGATATGTGAATCTTAAAAATACTCAGACTGTAACTTAGAAGATTTGGTTAAGCTATTCCCTTATTGTAGCAATGAAGATACTTGGTCTAACAAGAATCAGGAATGTCTTGGGAACTTTTAAAATTACTCCACTCTACTCAGACAGTGCCTTAGGGGAAGATAAAGTTGTAAACTCCTGATTGAACAATGAAAGTCCCTAACTCATACCTTATAGTAAAGCTAGAACCTTAATATAGGTCTATTTTTAGATCTAATACAAAAAAGGTGTCAAGTACCTGTAAAGGTTAAATTAATCACAAGAAGGTCAAGTAACTTACAAAAGGCAAGCTTAACAAAGAAGTGTGAAATACTCAGAAGATATAATCTAACCAGAGATGGTGAGAACCAAAGAAGATGAGAACTAAGAATGGGCAGTCCTGGAAAAAAGCGTCTACTGTGATTGGTAAACGTGAAAATTTAGGGGAGGTGACATAAGAGAAAATTTCTTTAAAAGGAAGGGGTAAAAAGCCAGTTGAGGGTAATTCAGTTTGGAGTAGAGGGAGATTCTGAATTGGAGTTCAGGAGATTCAGTGAAGGACTGGAGCCAGCTTGGAGACAGTCTTGTGGTAAGTGATAAAGATGGACTCACTCTCCCTTAGGCTCAGGGAGGCCACTTTGGCCTAGGCCTTTAACTACTGCTTGGCTCAGCCTGAGCCAGAGCAATTTAAGTTAATTCTCTCTCTCTTTCTCTCCTTCCCTTAATTCCTTCTTTCTTTATTAATTAAAATCTCCATAAATCCCAGCTGACTTTGGTATTTTCATATTTGGGAATTTCCCATAGTGACCACTTATTTTAGATTTTAAGTCAAAACACTAAAAATTATCCTTACAATTTTGGCGTTGACAGATACTAAGATGAGAACAGTCCCTGTCCTGGAGAAGCTTACATGATATTGGAGGAGATGATATATACTTATGTAGAGAGATACAGAACATATGTAAAATTAATACTTTGGGACTTTGGAGAGAATGTGTGTTAGAAGCTGGAGGAGAGGGGGATGGTCAGGAGGGTGGAAACTGGTATTTGAGCTAAATCTTGGAGGAAGTGAGGGATTCCAAGTGACAGAGGTGAAGGGAGAATGCAATCCAGGCATGGGAGCTAGCCAGCACAAAGACATAAGGTACCCAATCTGTATAGTGAGCACAAGACAAGCCATCCTTTCCCCCATTTCTGCAGAGAGAATCTGATTCCTCCCATTTCAAAGCAGGAGGTGGCAGAGACCTAGAAGGAAAGGATGAGTTTGATGCCTGGGAAGAAAGTGGGCAAGGAACCAAGTTTGCTTGAAATCTATTTATACCCTGTACACCGAGGGGCTCTTAACAAGAAGTCCACAGAGAGATGGCAGAATATGTAGATACATTTTAGGGGGACTGCAAATGTATTTTTGATAGTCTGAGAACTATATTTCAACCTACTTGTTTTCCTTTATAATCTCATATTTTTCAAGCATTTAAAGACATTCTGTGAAGGGACCATAGATGTCACCAGAATGCCAAAGAAGTCCATGATACACACACACACACACACACACACACACACACACACACACAGAGTTAGAACCTAAAATACCCTGGCCCTGCCAACCTTTCCTTCCCATATGCAACTTCAGTGTTATGACAGGAATACTGCCATATTTCTGTTGGGTTAAATTTCCTGTCTATACTTAGTGTGGGCACCATGCAAGACATTTATGTGATAAGAATGTGCTGCAATGAACCAGGGAAGTGTTTGGATTGTTGGACCAAAGTTTCTGATATAAGAATGATGGTCACTTGGCCAGGAATGGTAAAAGGGGGCATCTAATGAAGGCTAAGAAGAATATACTTGCCTGGAAACTTACAGATTTGATCAAAAGTGCTTTCAGGTGAAAATGAATGGGGAGAAGATTTATCTACTTTTTTTTGTAATAAGCTAGATGTTATAGAGATAGTGGATATAACATGGAAAGAAGGGTGATTCACAAGAAGTGGTAGCCAAGGAGAGGGAGCCATAATACAACTCATTACCTTAGATGATGATATACTGTTGAAGAAATATTAATATTTGACATTCATTTAGGCACAAGTCTTCCAGAAATTATTTTATTTAATTTATCATTATTTTATAATTAAATTGTTTCTAGATGAGAGAGACAGATACAGAGGGAGAGGAAAAAAAGAAAAGAAAAAGAAATAGAGTTTAAACTGGTATATCCAGTGGAATTACTTGTCAACTCTGGGAGGGGGGAGAAATGAGGAAAGAGAGAAAATAGGAATCATGTAACTATGAAGAAATTTTAAAAATTAAAAAAATAAAACCTTAAAAAAACTGTTACAGTTCCTTCATGCCCTCCAAAATTTCTCTCTACCCTCATATAACATTTATAAGGTAAAATTATTTGAGGTAACATGAGAATATCAAACAAAAAAAAGATCATAATAGGTGAAAGTAGAGAATTGAGTGAACATTCTAGAATAATCACTTCCTTTCTGGACTACTTCCCTCTCACGGATTGAAAGATCACCCTATATCTATCAAAATGTTAAGTTTGAGTCATCACCATTTCCCTAAGAAAACCTTAACTTTTTGTTCTAACAACTTTTCTATGGGGAAGAAGCTGGAAAAGGTTTTTGACTAGAAAATAAAATATTTCCTAATATTTTCATTGGAATTAAAATAGTTATTTAATATGCATCTACAATTTAAATAGCAGCAGCTAATGTGATAAATTGAATGAACTAGATAGAGATCTTAATGGCAAGAGGCAAACTTGTCATTTTTGGTATTGCCAAGATTCATTGGGAAATAGATCATGAATGGAATATAATAATAACTTCCATTTATATTGTTTGTAAACAATATAATACAATGCAACCTCTTAGTGAAATGGTATAAATATTACCATCCCTGTTACACTGATGAGAAATAACTGAGCATCTGAATGTGACTTTCCCTTATTCACAGAAAAATAAATGTTTCAATCAGTGTTTGAACCCAGATTTCTTGACTTGAAGTCTAGTATGGTTTGCATGGTGCTAGCTACACTTAATTAATTACTTCAAAAGATCTGTGACTTCACTGATGAGAACATTCTTTCTAGTGGCTCAGATTATAAACTGTTCATAATTATCCTTCTCAACTCATTCTTCTTCCTTCTTCTCCTCCTTGTTCTCTTTCTCCTTCTCCTCCTCCTCCCCTTATCTCTATCTTAGAATTGAATTGAATATCAGTTCCAAGGCAGAAGAGTGGTAAGGGTCAGGCAATTGGGATTAAGTAACTTTCCCAAGGTCTCATAGAGAGGAAATGTCTGAGAGCATATTTGAAACCAGGACCTCCTATCTCTAGGCTTGGTTCCCTCTCCACAGAGCTACCTAGCTATCTCCCATGCTTATCTTCTGATTCAATTTTTCTACATCTCCTCTTGTGAATGTACCAAAAAGTTTTTGCCAATGCACTAGGAATGGGGGTCTTCCCCCAATCTTTGCACGTTTCATGCTCTCCATCCTATTCCTCATTCTAGTTATATGAAGATACATTATTCAAACTGTAGGTCAGGATTTTTTATTTTTATTTCTGACAACATTCTAGAACTCATGGTAACAGAGATGATTTGTGAATTCTTAGAAAGGCAGGAGTTCACCGTGAACCAGTCATGTCAGACTGTCTTAATTTCCTTTCCGTTGCCAGGGTTACCAGATCAAGTAGGGATACAGAGATACGCTGAGATTTCAGCAAGACATTTGACAGCATCTCTCATGATATTCCTGTGGATAGGGTAAGGCATTTAACCTCCTTTGATCTCACTTTTTTTACCTATAAAATGGGAGGTTGCACTCGATGGCCTCAGAGTTTCCTTATCTCTCTTCATCTGTGATCCGATGCCTCTGAGATGGGGAGTTGTCAGGAGCCTGCCCGATGGTCTCAGTCCGCTACAGGGAGTAGATCATAGTAGTTAGATGAACTGAGATCTGATTGAATGACTGGATTCAGAGATTAATAAGTTGATGTCATCCTGGAGGAAGGTTCTCCTGGAACTCAATAGGACTTTTTCATTGACCTTGTTTATTCCATTTTGTTAAAAATGACCTGGATGAAGGTACAGGAGGCATGCTTATAAAATTTTCAAACTGTCCTGAAGTTAAGAATAATTGACATATTGGATAGTAGAATCTGGATCCAGAATAATTTCGATGGGCTAGATCAGGAGGCAAGCAAACTATCACCCAAGGACCAAATCTGGCCCATTAATCTGTAGCGATTAGTTATATGAAATTTTGTAGGGATAAAATGTAAAGTCCTATGCTCAGATTCAAAAAGCTAATTGTATAAGTACAGGATGTAGAAGTCTACATGGGGTAATCTATATGAAAAGAACTGAGGGTTGTAGTGAATTTACAAATTCAATTTGAGTGTTATTACAGGACAGCCAAAAAAGCTAGTGAGATTTTAGGCTTCATTAATGGAAACACAGGCTCCAGAATGAGGAAGATTATATTCACGATATACTCTTCCC
Source organism: Monodelphis domestica (assembly GCF_027887165.1). Lineage (NCBI taxonomy): Eukaryota > Metazoa > Chordata > Mammalia > Didelphimorphia > Didelphidae > Monodelphis > Monodelphis domestica. Next base: position 263,792,207 of record NC_077230.1, on the reverse strand, counting down.
TCCTTAGAGACTACATAACCAATTCAATTCAACTCAATAAGAATTTATATATGATTGTGTTGAAGACAGGTCCCATGCATGGCTATTTATGGAAGATAGGACATGACCTATTTTCCTACTCTCTGATTGATTGTATATATACACCAGGTTTTTTAAATAGATATCCCCATAGATGTCTTCCCCATTCTGTACTGGTCCACTTGTTGTTTTTGATGGAGGGGTAGGAGCTGGAAATGCCATGGGCTCCCCAGAGAACTGAGGCCCCTACTTGGGATTCCACTGGTCTAGGTAAGAAATAATGAAGGCATGAAACCGAATGTCAGCTCTGTATGGATAAAGAAAGGTATGTGAGAGATATTGTGGACATAGATATGAAAAGACTCGTCAACTAATTTAACCCTAGAACACTTTAGATCTCTAGAATCTAGAACCTAGAACCCTTAAGTCTCTATTCTGAGAGATGCGAAGATTCAATGATTCTACACTTTTAAAAATTCTGTTCAGTGGACCAGGGCACAAAGTTGTCTAAAGCCAAGATGTCAAACACACAGCCCCAGTATCCCTGAATGTGGCAGGAATGAGATTAAAATGTAATTGAGAAATATTTAACCAAATATACAAAACTATGATAAAAATACATATTATATTTTAAAACTAAGTCAATATACAACCCTTAGGGATCCTTATGTATGAATTAGTGGCCCCATTTCCATTTGAGTTTGACACAGCTGAGGTCCTCTGAAGAAGAATCTTGAAATGATGGACATGCACACACAGCAAACCCAATCTGCTTTGTTATCTGTTCCAGTATCCATTTGCCAAGTTTTGCTGCATCTTTCGCCCCATCTGGGGGGCATGTGAGCTGTGGCAGCTGGTGTCTGGGAACATGCCATCTCCTTACAGCTCCACTGCCTATTTTTGTCAAAACTGTTTCCAGGCAAAGAGCCCCAGGCAGGGGCCTGAACTCAGCCATGCAGGACTTGGCTGAGCTTCTAGGGATGAAGACCCCAGTAGGAACAATAGTCTATGCCTTCATATTTCTGTCCTGAATCCTTGTCCTGTCCCCAACCATTTGCCAATAAACACCCAAAGTTCAAGGTTAGAAGTGAGAATCAGGAGAGAAGTTGCTGCTCCCTCTGCTCCCTAGGGCTATCTATTGCCTCCAACTTTGAGAGCTAAAACTGGAATTAAAAATTGAATGTGCAGTTAGGAGCTTCTATAACAGCTCAAATTTCTCGTCTCTTGTTTTAGCTGGGTGCCCACCACTATTCTTTCATTTGGCTGCTCCCCATGTGTCCTTCCCTCCTTTCCTTTCATCCTACTGGGAGCCCAACTTTTATATCCTTTATTCTAATTCCTATCCACTCTCATTATTTTACTTTTTTCTTTTCATTTTTTATTTGAACTTAGCAAAAATTTCAATATATTTATCTAAAGAAGAACAGAAAAGAGGGTTGCATGTAAAACTTTGAATTTGTTACATAAACTTTGTTTTTTTTTTTAGTGTATACTGACTTGAACACAGTAACTCTGCTTCCTTCTGAACTTAGTTCTGTTCTCTTATTGACTTTTTAATATTTTATAAAGGAATTTTTGCATTGATATAAACACAAAAGAAAAAAGAAACTTCAGAAATTTAGTAAGGATTTTTCTTTTCAAAACGACTAGCTATTGATTCATCTCTTTCATTCTGAAAGAAGGACAAAAGATAATTATCCCTCATAATCAGTGACTTGGTTCTGGGCTGGGAGGTAAGAGATTGAAATTTGATTGTTCCAAGCAATACAAATTACAGGTCCTTCATACTGATGTTTTAGAAAACAAAATATTATTATAACATGCTTCAACGGAGAGAAAAATCATAATCAAAATTCTGAATTTAAGTGGGATGAACTAGCTGAAAAAATGGAGGAAGGTTGACAGGGCAGATTGAAAATGAGGACCCAAATTTGTTGTACATAAGTCAAATATTTAGAACATAAAGATTGATGCATATAAAAAGAAGAATTTAGAATAGAATTTGTGAAGCCTTAGTTGGACAAAAAAAGATGCAGTGGTAACTGTGATTTCAGACAAAGAAATAGCAAAAATAGTTATAGTCAAGGGAGATAGAGACATTCCATAGAAGGACTAGAATGTAATAATACCTTGAAGTATCAAGCTTCAACAGTTGACAGTGCAATTTTTATCTATAAGGCAAAAGAGAGCAAAGATGAAAAATTTTAAAGTAAAATTATTATAAAATTTTGTGTTAGCTAATGCATCTGGTTTTATAGTATTAATTTAATCACATAAATATACATATATCTACACTGAATGGTGTAGCATCTAATTACTAAAAGGAAAAGTTAACTGAAGTATAAGAAGACTTAGATAGTAACATAATTCTAGGTGACTTAAATATTCCTCTCTTAGAATTAAAAAAACCTTATAATAATATGTACAAGAAAGAAATCAAAAGTGAATACAATGTTTATAAAACTAGAAAAATAGAATTTTAGCAATAATTTAATGGTAATTTTAAGGATTATACCTATATTCAGAATAAACATCACCTTTACATAAACTAATCACATGCTAGAATATGTAGAACTCATGAATTCAAAAGGGCAGAAACATTAAATATATCTTTTATAGATAATAATTATTTTAAAATCTATAATTAATAAGGAAATATGAAAACAGATTTTAAAAAGCTAAATAAGTTTGTCTTAAAGAATAAGTTGGTCAAATAATTTATGGAAACAGTAAATAATTATATTACTAGGAAATGATAACAACATACCAAAATTTGAGGAGTGGGAACTAAAACAGATCCTTGAAGGTAAACTTATATTTATAAACACATAGGAACAAAAAAGAAAAGAGAAAGATAAAAAAAAATGGAGCATTTAACTAAAAACCAGAATATCAACTCATTAATTATCCCCCAAAACAAAAAAAGTAGAAAATTTGAATATCAAAATGAAACAAAATTGAAAACAAAATCCTATTGAATTGAGAAAATTAAAAACTGTTTTTAAAAAAGTAACCAAATAAAATAGATAAACCATTAGCTAATTTGATTTTAAAAACAAAGAACAAAACCAGATGGCCAAATTAAGTCACTTAACTACAAAGTACTTCACTGAAATTATACTTAAAGCAAAGGGATTCCTCACTGAAAAATACCTGAAAATTACTTGATTATAGAACAAAAGGGAGTTCATTTTACCAAGTGTTATGTGTATAGAGAGATGAATCTACTTACATGCTGTGACTTGGCAATGAAAAATCTACCTGATATATATATATATACATATATATGTATGTATGTATGCATATTTATACTGTATCTGCATGTGTTTGGGAGGTGTGCTTTTATAATAAAGAATACAATAATACAATTCATATATACATGTACATATAGTGTATATAGTATATATTATGATAGATACTTGTGCACATACATGTATGTATACATACATAACTGGTATGTGTGAGTATATATATATTTTTTTTCAATTTATATATATCTGGTAGTTTGTCATGGTGCCTGAAATCTTTTCATTGCCTTTACTACTCTGAGTAAAGGAACTAGAGATCTCCTTCTGATAAAATACACATATTGTCTTAGTGGAATAACAAATTAAGTCTAGTAATGCTTTAGCATGTATTAATTTATCTCTAGTTAGTTCTTGAAGGAATAGAATAAGAAGGAAGATTTGATTGAAGGAAGAAAATTCAGGTAAATTCTGGAACATGGACCACTAGGCAGAGTAGGGTAGGCTCCTTAGAACATCACATTGGCTACCCAGAGAAATAGTGAGCAACATGAGGATGCAACTGGAAAGAACTATGAGAAGGAACACAAGAATACCAATAGGAGTAAATAAAGAATTTTTCTATTTCACAAATAAAATAAACTTACTGAAGTCATAATTTTACTCAAGGCAAGACCTGACCTCTATCTCTCACCTTCTTCCCTTAAGTTGAATAATCAATCTTTTAAGAAACAAGATAGTAAATAATAAATGAATCTAGGATAGTTTCAGATCACACTGTGTAGGAACAATTTGGGGATGATGACATATTTGTCTAGTGTCAAAGAGGGGAATTTAACAGTTAAATATCTTGGAAAGCAATTAATTTAATTAATGGTGAAGTCTAAGGTGTGACCACCCTCATTGTGAAAGTAGTGTGGTAAAGGAAAAAAAAATTCTGGATTTCAAATCCAGATTTCAGTTTGGATATCAGTTTGAATCTGATTTGTCCCACTTATTTCCTGTGTAACCTTGGTCCAGTCACTTCCTCTTGTTAGAGGATGAATCTTGTGAATCTTTCATTTGGACCCCTTCCCCCGCCATCTTCCCAAATTTCATCGGCTTGTTATTTATAACTTGTAAAATAAAGAGATCAGACCAGATCCTAAGTGTCAAACATGTGGCTTGCCCTCATCACTCCTTAATGGGGCAAAATCAGATTAGAATGTAATTTGGACCTCAGACACTTCCTAGCTGTATGCTGGGCAAATCACTTAACCCCAGTTTCCTAACCTCTACTACTTTTCTGCCTTGGAACTGATATTTAGTACTGATTTTAAAACAGAGGGTAAGGATTTTTTTAAAAAATGTAACCAGGGAATGCTTAACAAAATAAAAAACAATGAAGCACTGATAATATTTTTTGCTCAGTTATATTTTATTTTTCCTCAATTACATGTAAAAATTAACATTTATTTTCTAACATTTTGAGTTCCAAATTCTCTCTCCTTCCCTCCTTCCCCTCCCTGCCCCTTGAGATGGTAAACAATTTGGTATAGATTATATATGTCCTATCCACAAAGCATATTCTATTTTTTAAAACCAAGCTGATTTGTCACCCTCAAAATTAATGGCCTTGATTCTAGTTGAGTTTGACTTGACTGATGATTTCTAAAAAGATCCTGTCTGTTCTGAATCCTATGCTTCTAAAATGCATACTTTGTAAACGTCCTTTATGAAAAATAAATAGAGGTAGAGGTCATAGGAATGAATAGGAACGTCACTGAGATCGGTGATTGCAGTACTGGTTCCCAACAAGTGAGAAATCACAGAGACTTTGAAATCTCCAACCCAGTCATCAGGCTTTTCATGTTCGTCTCTTCAAAACTCAGGAAGCTGAATTTGGTTCTAGGAGCTGCCTTTATCTCAGTCGGACTCTTGACTACATCCAAGGCTGGCCTCTGCTGCTCTCCTTCCCTGGGCTGTGTTCTCTCCAGAGGCTTCTTTATTTATAGCAGGCCTTCTTTAAGAAAAACAATCTCTCCACCATTTTTTGGTTTCTGGCTTTTGTCCCAGGACGGACCATACAATGAACGATTCCATCCCAAGGAGTCTATTTTTCACTCGCGATATCCAGGTTACCGGATTACGTTAACTCAATTCCTGTATACTGTTTCTCCCTCAGCGAATGCCATATTTCTTGTGAATCTTTCATTTGGACCCCTTCCCCCGCCATCTTCCCAAATTTCATCGGCTCTGAGGGAAATGATCAGCTGCAAACACAAGAGCAGAGCGGGCAACACACTGTGACTCCTCCTCGGAAGAATGCTCTTTCCAGTCGACGGAGAAAGCACTGGGCTTGGAACAACAACTTGGAAAGCAACCTCAGCGCCGCACAGCTGCTGCCCGCCGGACTCACTCTGCTTCTTCCACATTGTGGGAGACACCTGGTCTTTGACTCCTCACTCTCCTCTCCCTGGTGCATCTTCTCAGCATCCGTCCTCCTGCCACCCAACACCCGACCTGTTAGCTTCCACCAGCGATATTGACCAAGTGTTTTTAGATCACACCGAGGTGATCTCTAGTTGCTTTCCAGTAGAGGACATGCCTGAATAGCAACTTCACCTAAAGAAGAGTCCCTTTTCCCAGTAACATTCCCCAAGCTGAGAGACAGTGCAGACTTTAGAGTGAGCTTCAAGTCAGGGCTCTGGCACCTCCATAGCTATGTAACTATGGGCAATCTAGTTAAACTCAGCTCTGTTGGCAAATCTCTACGACTTTATTTTTTATACCTTCCTTCTTAGAATCAATACTGTGTGTGTTGGTTCCAAGGCAGCAGAGTGGTAAAGGCTGGGCAAATAAGGGATAGGTGATTTGCCCAGGGATACACAGGTAGGAAGTGTTTGAGGTCAAATTTGAACCCAGGACCTCCCGTCTCTGGACCTTACTCAATCCACAGAGCCACCTAGCTACCCTCAGTTCTCTAAGACTCTTAAATTGCAGAGAAAGTATCAATTTGCATTGGTGGAGGGCTTTTCCTGATTAAGAGTTTTCTATATAGATGAAGGATCAAAGAGTACACACAGGTTGGTGATCTTTTCAGCTATAATTCCAAATTATTTCTTGTAACTATATTTCTTTATAATTCTGTCAATAGTGCTTCAATGTACCTACCATCCACAGTCCCTCAAACATGTATCATTTTTTTTTTACTTTTGTCAAATTTGCTACTTTGGCTATATCATGAATAAAGTTGCTTTAATTTGAGTTTATCTTATTATTATTGATCTGGAATATTTTTTCATATCCATTTTTTAAATTTCTTCTTTTGAAAACATCCTATTCATATTTTTTGACCCTTTATCCATTAGGGAATTACTACTGTTCTTCCATATTTGGGTCAATTCCCTTAACTAGGATATCAGACTTTTATAAGAGATTTTTTTGTAAACATTTCCCTAATTATCTATTTTTCTTAGAGAAACATTTTTTTTGTTCCTGCAAGACTGTCAATTTTAAGTAATCAAAACATTCCATTTTATTTTCCATAATTTACTCTTAATTAAGAATTCTGTCCCATCAATTCAGGTACCTCCTTTCTTTCTCCTCTACTTTTTGAAAATATGTGAACATTATATTAATTTTAGTTTACATTTTCATTTGGGTTTGATTGCAATATATCATGTTAATCCAAACCTAATTTTTGATAAGCTACTTCCTAATTTTTCAGTTTTTTGTGTAATATAGAGCCCTTTTTCTAATAATTGGTATCTTTGGTTTATTATTGCTTCTGGGTTTTGCTTACATGGTCTAATACACTGATCAACTTTTTTTTGGAAAATATTCCTTTGGAAGGAGCATTCAACAGAACCAATTATGAAATTACTTCTTTCTTGCCCTAAATATTTCCCAAATGAGGCAAAGATTTTGGGCATCTTTAGAGAAATGCCAAGCTTTTTCTTAAGAACAAATTTACCTGAAAGAGCAATCGGTTTTTCCAGAGGCTAGATTCACACACACAAACAGAAGGTTGATAGAATTCAATTAAAGAACAAGATTCTGGGGCAGCTATATGGCTTGTCATATTGAGAGTGAGGCCTGGAGATGGGATTAAAATCTGGCCTCAGACACTTCCTGGCTGTGTGACTCTGAGCAAGCCACTTAACCCCAGTTGTCTAACCCTTACTACTTCTCTGCCTTGAACTCGATATTTAGTATTGATTCTAAGACAGAAGGCAGGGGTTTAAAAAAGAAAAAAAAACTGTCAGATAACATCCATGACTAACATTTACATTTTTTTAAAATGGTTCTTTTAACTTCATAAGAACCCTGCCCAAGACCTTCCTAATGATAAGATCATCTAGTAGAGAAGAATCCCAGGTTGGCAGAAAATCCTGCATTCTATTACTGTCACAGTTCTCTATCAAATCCAAAGGAATCAACAAATAACTATGAAGTGCCTACCATGTAAAAGCCAAATGCTAGATGTTATGTGCCTATTTCCAGTTCATTTTAATGACTATGTACTACTTGAACCTGTTCTTAATTTATACAATAGTTAGTACTCTCCTCTGACCCCCTAATAAAATTGTTCAGGATATGTACATATATGTTTTTCCTCAGTTATATGTAAGCTCCCTCAGGGCAAGGATTATTTTTTGTTTTTAAATTTTTATTCCTAGTTCCTACCAGAGTCACGTATGCTTAATAGAGGCCAGTCTATTTGTATAAATTATTTAATTGAATCAAGTTGAATTAATTGTGTAATTGGAAAAAATAAAATTTTAAATGAAAAAAAAATTAATTGAGTTGCCTAACCTACTTTCAGGGAGTTGCTTAGACAATGGGTGAGAAAAAGGTCCACTTTCTCCTAAATCTCAGGAGCCAGAGAATTTTGTCATGATTTAATTTTTCTTCAGACAGGTCTCAAATTAACATAATATGGGGTAGGGGGGAAGTTGCAGTCAAGACCTGGAATCAGGAAGACTTGAGTTCAATTCTGCATCAGCCACTCATTAGCTGTATGACTCTGGGCAAGTCCTTCATCTGTCTATACTTCAATTTCCTTTTCTGTAAAATGGGGATAATGACAGCACCTAATACACAAACTACAAGAATGACATAAGATAACATAGGTAAAGGGCTTTATAAACTTTAAGGCAATATATAACTGCTTATTCTGATTAATATTGGTGATGATTAAATTGGAAGAGACAAGTATTAAATGAGACAATATACTAGAAGATAGCAAAATGATCTTGCAGCACCAAGGACAAATATCAACCTAATGAACATGGAATAGGAAATCCAATTCAGAAATCACGCGATAAGAGCATATTATATTGGGGCAGCTAGGTTGTTCAGTGGAAAGAGAAGTCAGCAGGTCCTGGGTTCAAATTTGGCCTCAGACACTTCCCAGCTGTGTGACTCTGGGCAAGTCACTAAACACCCATTGTTTAGCCTGTATTGTTCTTTTACCTAGAAACCAATATTTAGTGTTGATCCTAAGACAGAAGGTAAGGGTTTAAAAAAAGAAAAAAATAATAATTTATTTCTTGTCTTATAAAAAAGCCTTTAGCACAGGACCTGAAACATAATAGTGCTAGGTAAATGCTTCTTTCTTTCTTATTCTTCCCATTCTTATTTATAATATGGTATTCACATGTGAAAGACGATGGAGGAAGGGAAAGAATTTTGAAATGAAAATATAAATTAAAAAATCACATGTGAATACCATATTATAAATAAGAAGGGGAAGAAGAGGAGGAAAAGAAGCATTTACATAGCACTATTATGTGTCAGGTCCTGTGCTTAAAGATTTTTTACAGTTGTTATCTCATTTGCTACAATAATGCTGGAAGGAAGGTATTATTATTAACCCCATTTGGCAGATGCAGAAACTGAGGCAATCAGCATTAAGTGACTTACCCAGGGTCACCCAGATAGTATTGGTGGTTAGATTTGAAACCAGATCTTTCTGACTCCAGACCCAACACAGTATGCTATCTTGCTGTCTATAGGTGCCTTAGAAGAACCCCTGAGTTGGGTCAAAATGTGTATGGTCAATAGAGGATGATTAGTCAGTTAGGTTACAACTGAACTATGAAAAGTAGAGACTGTCCAGAGCCCTTTCAAATAGTTTACTTCTTTTTAAAGCTTTGGCTTTAGAGGAAATAGGAGAGTCAGTGGCACACAGACTGATTACAAATGCAAGTTGTTCATATTGAGCACGGTATAAGGAATGCACCAGCTGTGAAGGATACCAAGTTCTAGTCCTCATTTTGCTAGTGATGAACTACAACTTAAGACAAGCCTCTTTGGACTCCTGTTTCCTCATCTGTAAAATGGGACTGGAAAGTGTTGTTCCCAGAATCCAAGTCCTGTGATTTTACAAAGCAGTTAAGTAATTGTTTAGGTGGAGTCTTGGATCCAAACAAGTGAATTTTCCATGACTCTCTGACTCATAAAAATGGCAGGCTTTGGAAGAAAATATGCCAACTTAGGAAAGGAGAAAATCACAGAGGGTCAATTAAAGCATTGTAGAGCGCATAAATCAACTGGCAGTGCCCATTTAAAAGTTCAAAGCTTCGAAACATTTTGGAAACCTAAGACCTTGTTTGTTTGCTGCCCGAAGAACTCAAAAATCATCTTGCCCAGTATTATACCATACAGTTTCAAGAGGCTTGGGAGAAGAAAAAAAAATTAGTAGAGGCAGAGAATCATCTTCTGGTTTTTGTCGATGGTATTGTCACCCTGTAACAGGGTAAGTTTCTAAAGGCAGAAGTTATTAAAAGGCTTGAAGAATGGACTTGACTATTTTGCAAGCAAGGGATTTATGCCTGTTTAATGAAACCAGCCAGGGTAGGACAGATTGAAAATGGGATTTCAAAAGTGGCTCTCACTTTGTATGCCTGAATTTAGCAAAATCCAAGCCAAATGTTCAGGACTCCTGCAGAATGCAGATGATAAAGTAGACAACTGAGAACCACTTTCCTTTTCACTATAGCAGCGGTTATAAAATAGACTCCCAGGGCAAAAGGAAAGGTTTTGATGGGTTTTTTTTTTTTTCACCCCAGAGGAATGACGTATAATGGAAGGATTGATCCCAGAGTCAGTAAACTCCGATTCCAACCTCAGCTTGGACACTCACCACTGTTGTGACCATGGGCCATTCACAACCTCCTTGGGCTTTAGTTTCCTCATCTACATAATGGGAGGATTGGACTAGATGGCCTCTAACTCCCTTCCAAATATAGATTAATGATCCTATGAATTTTGCTTCTCTGAGACTCAGTTTCCTCATCCTTAGTATCAGGATAGGAATCCTGTTACTACTTATCCCACAGGGTAATTGTAAAGAAGGCTTTCTCTTAACCTTAAAGCACTATGTAAATGTGAATTAAGTACAGTTAGGCAGTGTAGTGGATTGAGTGCCCAAGCCTGAAATCAAGACTCATCTTCATGAGTTCAAATCTGACCTCAAACGCTTTCTAACTCTGTTATCCTAAGCAAGTTATCTAACCCTGTTTGCCTTGGTTTCCTCATTTGTAAAATGACCTAGAGGAGGAAATAACAAACCACTCCAGTATCTTTGCTAAGAAAACCCCAAATGGGGTTATGAAAATAACTGAGCAGCAACAAAAAGTGAGTTATTATTAATTTACTACCTATGACCATGAGCAGATCATTTAACCTAGTTGTGCCTCAAGCAACTCTCTAAGATTTATCTACATCACACAATCTGTATTGGTAAAAGGAATTTCTACTAGGGAGGAGAAAGGGAAGGAATAAACATTTATCTACTTATCTATGTAAACAAATATATAATATCTATATATAAAATATGCATATAATATATAAATATTGATGATATCTATGTTTGTTTATGGTCCAATTCTTCATGACCCCATTTGAGGATTTTTTTTGGCCAAAATACAGAAGTTGTTTGCTATTTCTTTCCCCAGCTCTTTTTACAGATGAGGAAACTGAGGCAAACAAGGTTAAATGACTTGCCCACAGTCACATAGCACGTGAGTGTCTGAAGTCACATTTGAACTCAGGTCATCCTAACTCCAAGCTGATGCTCTATACACTAAGCCACTAAGCTGCCCCTATACCTGAGAAAAAGCAGAGCCAAACATGTAACCCATGTCACACAAAATTGAGAGAAAAACTCCAATTTTTTGACTCTCAAGTCAGGTACTGTACATTATCCCACAGCATCTTCATCCTTAAGTTTAGTGGAAACCTTCTTTTGAGGCTTAAGGCCATCTTGAATGCATTTAGAGAAAACCTTACCAATAACCTGGAGGCATGATTTCAAAGATTGAGCCAACTTCTTCCCTTCACCTCCAACATCTTCTTCAATCTGCTCCTGATATTCTTAAATTTTCTCTTAACATTATGTTCCAGGCTAACATGCTCATCTCCCCATGTCTATCCGTCTTCAAGACCCTTGTGAAAGAGCTTATAAACACCTCTTCTGAGAAGCCACTTAACAATAATTACTGATATTTTCTAATGCTTTAAAATGGACAAAATGTTTTAGACGTATTATCTCGTGTGACCCTTTCAACAGCCCTAGGATGTAGATATTATAAATTTCATTAGCCCCATTTAAAAGCTAAGGAAACTAAGGCTTATAGAAATAAATAATCTTTCAATAATTATCAAGTGACAGAGGTAAGATCTGAAACGAAGTCTTCCAATTTCTAAGTCTAACTCTACATCTGAATAAAAGAAGAAAAGCTTCGAACACCAGACACTAATCTTACCACCATATGCCAGGTGCCTGGGGCCCCTTGATTATTAGGAGTTACCAGTTAGATGTGTGGTCGCTAAGAGACACGGTGCTTATGATTGAAAAAATTTGTTACTAATTAGGAACTGCTCACCCATACCCAGGCTGGGTTGTTGTGCTAAAATTCTTCACATGTCCCAGCTTGAACCCCCTAAAGACAGGACACCAAAAAGAACCAGCCTTTATGGCCTTGAGAGTTGAAGCTGCGTACAGAGAGACACATACACATTTCAGGGATTTGTGCCTGGCTTTTAAACACCTCACTGAAACTAGATCTGGACCCTGTTTTAGATTCCAGAGTCCTAGAAAGGAAGCTATAAATATCCACAGGGAATTGTAGATGGCTCTAGTTTGGGGCTCTCAATTCAGGGTGTCACTTCCAGGCTTAATAACAACATTCTCCACACTGTTTTCTAACTGTTGATCTGCCCATCTCACAGAGATGAATGCCTGGGTGGGGGTTGGGGGTGGGGGAAATCCCCAAATCCTTCTGGCCAGTTTTATCTCATATGGAATCCCTTGGGTGCTCTCCTTCAAGGTTACAAGGCATGTGAATCTAATCCTTTCCTACAACATTTGCAAATAGCTCTGCACAAACAATGACATTGTTTCTCTGTCTTCTTCCATTCCCCATGGGTTTTTTGGCAATGAACAGAGCTTTTTCATCCTGAACTCAGCCAGACTTACTGTGTTCTCTTCCTTGCACTTTTCTTCTCCTGCCTCCCCTTTCCCATTCACATCGAAATAACTTATTTGAAAACTGGTCAAATGAATGGACCAGGTGCTGATTGATGGTGTGTGAAAAATGAACCAAAGAATCAGAGATGACAAATTTAGAGTTGTGGGAAACTTTAAAAGGCACTGAGTCCAACCCACTTATTTTACAGATAAGGAAACTGTTAAATGATTTGCTCAGGACTGGTCAGCTGGGAAATACCCAAAGTAGGATTAGACTGGACTAATGAAATGAATGCTCTCATAATGCTGGAGTTAGGACTAGACAAGACCTTGGATATCATCCAATAAAGCCTTTCATTTTATAAATGAGGAAACTGAATTCTAGGGAAGTAAAATAATTTGTCCAAAATCACACATAGGTAGTAATTTTTAGAGCTGGGATTTGAACTGACTTCTTCAGACCCCTAATTCATTGCCCTTTCAGCTGTAATCATTCTACCTGTAGCATTTTTCTATAATACTTTATTCTGTACAATTTATTATTCTATGCTCTTTGTCTACAATGAACTACAAAGAAGAAAAATCACAAAAATTCTAGCATGAGATCATGGATTTAATCATTCAAACTATCAGTCAACAAGCATTTATATCCTTCTTTTATGTGCCAGACCCTAGAGACTGACAAGCAGAAATGAGAATCCCTAGCCTCAAGAAGTTTAAGTTCTATCGCGAGGCATAATGTGTACATATATGTGGATGCACACATCCCTAAATAGACCCGAAATACTACAAGATGATGAGGGAAGGAGGGCACTAGAGCTGGGGGAATGAGGGAAGAACTCATGTAGAAGGTGGAGCTTGAGCTGATTCTTGAGGGAGATTAGTAATAGGAGGAGGGGAAAAGGAGGAGGGCATGTTCTGGAAGACAGACAAACCAAAGAGCTTCATTAGAAGCAGCTGCCAGAGGGATTGAGCAAGCTAAGGTCCAAAACCTTGACAAAGTCACTGTGTACTCAGATAATCAACTTGTCACCAAAGGAATGAATGGATTAACAAATAGAAAGAAAATGATTGGAAAACAAGTAGAAATATGGATGTTGTCCACAAAGACCAATTTGTTATGTTGGATGAAATGAGTCAGGACATGAATGTGGACTGGAAGTATGTTCCTGCTCACTCAAAAGAAGCAATGTTGAAGCTCACAAATTAGCTAGAGAAGCTTATAGAAAGTGAGAAGACTCAGTATTTGTGGGTGTTGAATTTAACTGCAATATAATCTCCAGATTTTCTGCCTTGTCTTGGTGCTGTATTCCATGGCCATTTTCTTCATATACTTAGTTTGTTTTTTTCTATGTGCTATTTTAAATTTCTTTTAAATAGTTGAAATAAAAATAAGAGGCAGATCACCAGAAAAAAAAACAAACAAACAAAAGGAAGAGATGGAGTTCTGTGCATTTTTCTTGTTCAGTTGTGACAGTTATGTCTGACTCTTTGTGATCCCATTTAGAATTTTCTTGATAAAAATACTAGAGTGGTTCACCACTTCTTTCTCTATCACATTATATGGATGAGGAAACTGAGGTAAATAGAGTTAAGTCATTATGTCCAAGGTTATCCAGCTATTAAGTAGCCAGTCCTGAATTTGAGCTCAAATCTTCCTAACTCCAGGCCTGGCATTTTATCTACTGTGCCACCTTGCTTCCCCTGTTCTGTGCTGGCACAATAAAAAAGCAAAACTGGAGAATACAAGAAGAATAGCCATGTGCAGAAAAGAGGGTGAATCCAGGTTGTAAAAGCCCTCAAAGGTCAAATAGAGAAGTTTATATTTACTCCTAGAGATATCTGAGACCACATTTTAAAGTTAAAATTCAGCTCCAGAGAAAATAAGATGCAAAGTTAGTTACTAATAAAGGCGGGTGGTAAGCCAGGTGGTTCAGTAGATTAAGAACCAGGCCTGGAAACAGGAGGCCCCAGGTTCAAATGTGACCTCAGTCACTTAACCCCAATAGCCTAGCCCTTACCACTCTCCTACCTTGGAGCCAATATACAGGATTGATTCTAAGTCAGAAGGCAAGGGTTTAAAAAAAAGTGGTAAAGGCAGGACCAGAACCAAGGACTTCTGATTTCCAATCAATTTCTCTTTCCAATGTTCTGTCCTGCCCACTGTGCTCTAGAATATCATCTACATTAAATGTTTAAAAATCAAATTGTGTTTAAAGGGCTCTAGGAGTCCTTGATATTTAAAGGACTGATATAAAATGAGGGATGGCAGAGTGGAGGAGAAATATCTTATAGAGAACTTTCTCTTCCACATTCGGTTTTCCTGTCCTATACTAAGCCCCCATCCACTTCCCAAGCCTTCTAACCAGAATGTCAGCCCCTTGAGGGCAAAGACTAATTTTTTATACTTTATTCAGAAATGTAACCTCCAGTAGGCTATTAAGGGAGGTTGGTTACTCCTGCTGCTGTCTTCCTCATTCTCACCCCAGATACCTCGGAGCAATAAAATGTCCCTACAGTTGCTTGATTAGGCTTATGGGACAGCTTAATCCTCCACCTCAGAAAATGCATTAGTGCAGTGAACGGGATTTACAAGGGGGCATTTTTTTCACACTTGCTAATTAAGTGCAATAGCAGCTTGTATGTGGACAAGTTGTCAAGTTGCCCAGGAATGTACAGACTTGTTATGTGACCTTAGTAAAAATACTGTGAATTTCAGTTGCCTGGGAAATACGGTTAAATTCAAATTATGTATACAGTGAAAACTGCTGTATTGTGAGGGTCTCAAGGGATGTGAAGGGTTAGAATAAATAGGATGAGGATCAGTGATTTCTCTTTCCCATGGATGAATATAGGAGGGGGGGAAAGGCCTTTAAGCTGAGAAATGTGAAGTGAGCATGGGGAAGACCAAGTTTCAGAGAGGCTAGTATGCCTAAAAGAAGAGGAGGCAATATGGTGTAGGCAAGAGAAATGCATCAGGGTTGGAGTAAGAATACTGAATGCAGGCTTTTGTTACCTTCAGGCTACTTACTCTCTAAAATGTATATTGGACGAATGGAGAGTGAATGGGACCAGGCTATATCAATGGTCTGTAAATTATAGGTCAATAGATATTGGTGGATGTATAGATGACAAATGGTTATTGTCCTTTGTACTCAAAGAGGACCAAAATGGCATCACTCTGTTGGGGTCAATGTATAGTGTATCCAACTGTGGCTGATCAGAGCAAACTCAAAAGATTCTACCACAGGTTGGGCATAAATAGCTTGTATGAACATTTGTCCAGGGTCACATTTACACGTCTCTAAATTTGAACATCTCACATTTCTTTTGAGCTATTGCAATTCTGCTTTGTCATTATAGCACAGCACCTTCTTTGTTGTGGGCATGTGATGCAGGACCATCCTGTACCAGCATCACTCATGTTTCACAATCAGTGTCAAAGTTTTTCAGAGAGACCTTTAGAGTATCCTTGCATCACTTCTGACCTCCATGTGAGTGCTTGCCTTGTGTGTTCAAAAATGTGGCCAGCTCATTGGAGCAGAGTTGACAAATAGAAAGACAGAGAAAGATAGAGAAAATAGAAAGATAGAAAGATAGATAGATGTATAGGTGGATAGATGGATGGATGGATGGATGGATGGATGGATAGAGAGATAGAGATAGATATAAAGATATATAGACAGAAAGACAGAGGAGAGGGAGGAAGGAAGGAAAGAGAGAGATAGTGAGAGAAAGATAGATAGACAGACAGACAGAGAGATAGTCAGAGTCTGGACTAATTCTCCTTTCTGTCTCTCTCTGATATAGACTACATATATTATGCTACGTATAGTTACATCATATATATGTTCATATGTACATATGAACACACATCTCTGTATTTAGACATATATTTATTTCCACCAGACTTAGAGTCTGAAGACCTGATGGTCTTAAATCTTAGTGCCTAACTCTCTTCCACTTATGACCTGTGGGACCTTTGGTAAGATGCTTAACCCATCTGGGCTTCATTTTCTTCATCTATAAAATAACTGGGTTAAACTAAATGGGCTGTAAGTTCCCTTTTAGTATTATTTCTTGAGATCCTAAGCCTCTCCATATTTCATTGTCTTTAAGAACAAGATAAGTGCAATCATTTTGATCTATCCTGCTGGTAAGTGCTATCCTTCCAGGGGACAGGGGGAGGGATTCAATGACCTCAGAGATCCCTTCCTCTCCATCTCTAGGATTCCATTACCACCTCAGCATGAACGCTGTGGGGCCTGGAGCAACAGGGCTTGTTTTAATCTAGTAATGCTTTTCAAGCCCCATGAATCATCAAATATGCTATGTTGGGAAGACTTTTTGTCAAGTTTTATTAGTCCACCAAGGGCAATTTATTTTCGTTCCCTCTCATTCCTTCTCCACAGGGAGGAGAAGGACTTTCAAGGGCATTATCCTGAGCATTGGCCCTGAGCCACCCTCAGAGCAGCTGCTTCCATTAGCCTGGGGCACAGGATGGAGGACTTTGCTCAGAGGGAGCCATGTCCAGTCAGTGCAGCTTCAACCCAGCTAGTGGGTCCTGCTGTTTGCACAAATGGTCCTAAGAGCAACACACAGAGATGACAGGAATGGGGGTGGGCAAAGGATGCTCATTATGATATGTTCATTTTCTGCTTTAATAGCTGCTGGTTCAAACAGAAAATAAGCTAGTGGGGCTTAAGTAATATAGAATGTGCTCTGTGGAAATTTCAAACTCTTACCTGATGATCAAGTCAAAATCAAATCTAAACTCAGACTGAGTAGTCAGGTGCCTTCCTGCCATGAATTCAGACTCTGCCAAGCTTCTCTCTTCTCCTTCGCACATATATCTACTCTCTGGTTTCCTTCAAGACTAGGTTCAAGTGCCATCTCCTAAAAGGGCTATTTCCTGATCCTTGTAGTTGGTGATACTCTTATCCTCACTCTCATTCCAAATTACTTTGTATGTATTTTGTATTTACTTAACTGTGTTCTTTCCCTTACCTCTAGGAGAGTGTAAGGTCCTGGAGAGAAAATTTTGCCAGTCAGATTGCAAGTGATTAATGAATGCTTAAAGAATTGAATTGAATAATGGACCTTCATGGTGCCTGAAATCCCACCATTAGTCATATCTTTGGGTTAAATTATTGAAGAACCCCGTTAAAACATTCCCTGGAAGAGTGGGACCTTATGGAAAGCCATTATCTCCTGAGAGAGGCTACTTTTACACGGGATCACATAAGGAGAGAATGCAGGAGCTGGGACTTGAAACCCAGTCTTCTGGCTCCAAGATTAGTGTACTTTGTACCAAATCACATTACCTCTCTCAAAAGGGAAAGGGGAGGGAGGGAGAGAGAAAGAAGCTTGGCCAACTTGACAAATTTGCCTAGGGCTGCTTGCAGCCTCAAGTACTGATTCCAGGCTATTTTAAGTAAGTTGCTGGGATTTTTTTTTTCTTATCCCAAAAGTATATTTTTAGACTATCTTTTATTAAAAAGTTGATTTTTAAATTAAAACTGAGATCTGTCAAGGGAACCCAAATATTTTGAAATAAGTAATGCCTTGGGGAATTCTTAAAATCTTAAGAGTTGAAAAGGACTTGAGATTATCTAGACCAGCAAATGCCTGAAATAAAAATCCCTAATAATTTGACATTCTCAGCAAATGGACATCTAGCTTCTTGTTTGAAAAATTCCACCAAGTCAAAATTATCTTCCATATGATAACCCTTTAAATACTTGAAGATAACCATCATGTCTTCCTGAAGCATCCTCCCCATCCCCCTCCCACTCATTTTTGTTCAGTCATTTTTTTAGTTATGGCCAACTCTTCATGATTTCTTTTGAGGTTTTCTTGGCAAAGATACCAGGAAGGTTTACTATTCCTTTCTCTAGCTCATTTTACAGATTAAGAAACTGAAGCAAACAGAGTTAAATGACTTTCCTCTGGTCACATAGGTAATAAGTGTCTGAGGTCAGATTTGAATTTGGAAAAAGGAGTCTTTCTAACTCTAGGCCTAGCACTCTACCTGTTGTAGACCAGGTGCCCATTCCACCCCATTAAGTAGCCCTAGTTTCTTCAACTGACCCTCTTATCCATCATTTCTAATGCCCTCTCTATCCCTGTGAAGTGGTACAGTTTTCTGTATTCTCACTGCTTCTTTGAAGAACGAATCTTACATAAACAAACACAAAACCCAGTTTATGCTCAAATTTTTCCCTAAAATATCAATCATTTTGGAACAAATTCAGGTTTTCAAAACAAGTGTTACAGCAGAACTGACTGTATTACTTCTGTCAGTCTAGTAAAAGAAAATCAAATTCTTCTGGCATGACTTGATAGTAAACCTGTTGCCATCTCATAGGGACCATTGTTGCCCTTCCTAAGGATCACAAACCATGCTTTTCATAAATCTTCCCTGACATCCATAAGTTCTTTGAATATTCTGAGATGTAGTTGTTTTAGGCCCAATGTTATGAACTCATTGAGGGCAGTGAGGTAATCTTACTTATCTGGGATTTCAATCCCTTGTTATCCATTTTTGTTCTAAAACCTCCAGTCTGAAGATCATTTTCCTAAATAGAGAAAAATAAAATGAGTTGAAAGCTTCTACTTTTTCTCTTTCATCTATTATTATTCCATTCCCCCTCAAAGTAGGGCCAATTCTTTTCTTTATTCTTCTTGCTCTCCAAATGCTTTTAAAAAGTCAGTTTTGGTTCATACTGTTCTCCTCAAGCCTTGCCCCATTCTGAGCTTTCATGTTCAACCTAATTTCAATTACACTTTTTTTGTATTCTTTGTTTTTATGTTTTGGGGCATGGCTTTTAAAAATCTGGATAGGCAGATGTAGCCTCTATATATCCATATCGGTCTTTTTTTCTTAAAATTCCCTTTTCTCATTAGAATAATTTGTTCATACATATCAGAATTTATTTCTTAAACTCATTCATGCTCTTTGAGATATCTTAACCTATAGAATGTTAGGCCATGTTTGTCTTCCAATAATTTCTCCAGATTCCGCAATTCTGTCTCCTAATGTTGTGATCTGTATCATAGTATATTTAGTTTTTCCCTAACTTACCAATCAATCTATAAAAAAGCATATATTAAAGCCCTATTATGCATCAAGCACAGATAGCTTCTGGGGATACAAATACAGAGAGTGAAACAACTACTGCTTGTGGGGAACTTATATACTAATGGGAGAGGCAAGAAGTAAATAGAGTCGGACCTTGTTTTACTCAGCCACTACTGTGATCCCTCACCTATCATGGGAGTTATGTCCCAGAGATTCCCCTGCAGTAGGTGAAGATCCATGAAGTAGAAGCTTTATAGTTATTTTATTATATATATATATATATATATATATATATGTATATATAAAGGCTTTATAAACCCTTCCCACTCTTCTATAAACCTTTCCCACACTCTTATAAACACTTCATAAGCTCTTAAACACTTTCTACACTCTTAAACCTGAACCTTAAACCCAAACTTAAAACCTAAACCTTCACAAAAACACAGCATCCCAGAGCAACATTATGTGAAGTGGACAAAGAGAGATGATTTGAGCACAGTGTGGTAGAATCAACAGACCGATGCTACAGTCACTGAGCCTATCAGCGCCCAAGATACAGAACATAGTGCTGTGGTTGGTCACCTTTCATTCCATCAGCCAATAGTGTGCCATGTATAATCTCATGTTGGCAAACTTGCACAAGAGGTAGTGGCATACTGCATTTCCATTGTGTACAGTATGATATTCATCTGCAAAATCCTGTGATATAGCAAAAACTCCACAATACAGAATTAGATTTTTTTTAAAATCCATAATATAGTGAAGCCTTGATAAGTAAACCACAGTATAATGAGGGACAACTGTACATTCCAAGATCCTTTGCTTAAGTTTAAAATAATGCATAATAGCAAACTCCATTATTTAAGAAGTATTTCTTAATTAAACATACTTAGGCACTTTATGACTTTTATTAGACTTGTCAGAGCTACTAGCATCACTACCCTTCTACTTTGGGGTCATTATAAATAACTAAATGACATTAATATATCAAAGAGTAGCACTGCTCTGTTTGAGACATGACTTGTTACAAAGGAGAACTCTGGACAAAGACTGGTACAGGAACTAATGTTTGATGCAAAACAATGTAATAACTCACACTAACATTTCTCAGTGAGAATGAGCATGACTGGGCAAACTGCTGTGAGACTAAGCTGCTTGAGAAAACGGTTCAGATTTAACACACAATTAAACATTTTTATTTTACATAGTTTTCTGCCTTTATTTTTTATTACCCATCATATATAACTGATTTCATGTGTGCTGAGTTCACATAAAACTACTGTATATAAGAACATTCAGAATAAATTTAATAAATTTAAAAAAATAAATGCAAAGGACTAAAATATAAAGTTGTTTGAAACACTGGGTATTAGCAGTTGGAGAGGGAGGGAGTGCAGAAAAAGATTGGTGTAAAAGGTGGTGTTCGAGCTTGCTGTAAGGGAGAAAGAGATTTTACCAGACAGAGGTTTGAAGGGAATGCATCCCAGGCTTTGGGAGGAGATGATCAGTGCAAAGTCATGGAGAGAAGAAATAGAATATTGTAGGTAAAGAATAGGGAAAAGGCCACTTTGGTTTGATCTAAGAGTGTACAATGAAGCTGGAAAGATAGTTTGGAGGTATGGCTAAAACGGACTTTAAAAGAGAAATAGAGAAGTTTTTATTTTACTGTCAAAGCAATAGGGAATCACTGGAGTCGATTGAATAGAAAAGCGACTTGATTATATCTGTTTAAAAGAATTTAGTTTGGCAACAGTGTGCAGGATGGACTGGAGTGTAGAAAAACCTGAAGCAAAGAGGCTAATCACTAAGTTGTTGCAATAATCTAGGACAAAGATTATTGGTTAAGGTATGAGTAGAGAAAAGGGGTAGGATGTCAGAGATGTGTCAGTAGAAATGATAAGATTTGGCAATGACCATTCCTTCTAAGCTTCCAGTCATTTCTACTTCAATAGTTGGAGCATCCTTATTAACCTGAGTCAGTTCTAGTATAACTTTTCTTTTACTTCTTCCTTTCTTCACCTTCTGAAGTATGAAATTAAAATTAAGGTAAATTTAAGGGTTGTCATACAGTTCTAAAGGTATGCACATAAGAAATTTTGCAAACTTTAGAGTACTAGATGCTAATTATTATTATTATTATTATTATTATTATTATTACTCCTTTTTTCTCTTATGCCAGTGGTGAGAACAGAGGAGTCAGAGGTAATGACAATGATTTATCTTTAATTAATGCTTTTGATACCTTAAAGAAGAGATATCAAACATGCAGCCACAATTGCAAGTGGCCCACAATACTTCCAAGTGCTGCCAGAAATGCATTAAAATATAGTTTCTATCTGATTGTAATCTGTTGATATATTATTTTTTTAAAAGAATGTATAGTTTTCTAAGTCACTGTGTGGTTCACTGAGATTCATATATTCTGTTCAGTGGTCCCAATTTCTATTTGAGTTTGACACTACTGCCATAAACAAATCAGGAACCAGCCAAAGAATGCTCTAGGTCAGTTAGAAAGATGTGTTCTACTCAA
Source organism: Monodelphis domestica (assembly GCF_027887165.1). Lineage (NCBI taxonomy): Eukaryota > Metazoa > Chordata > Mammalia > Didelphimorphia > Didelphidae > Monodelphis > Monodelphis domestica. Next base: position 263,769,876 of record NC_077230.1, on the reverse strand, counting down.
GTCTGGAGCTACAGCCAAGCTAAATTAAGGAAAAGATCATCGATAATAGTTAAAAATGCAGAACTTAATTGTACATTGTGTTTATCTTTCTTTCTAGATTATTAAGGCCATAAAGGTAGAGCTTATGACTTAGTTACCTTTGAATCTATTCCAGATGAACTATTACATCAGCACAAGGCACTTGGAAAATTCTCCAGTACAGCAAGGAGTCACCAACTGAGAGGTGGGTTTCATGACACTGCCTGGTAGATACCTGATGGGGGAATGGTACAGGCTAAAGCTTCTCTGGGTGTAATCAATCAGCAAGTGTTTATTATAAACACCTACTGTTTACAAGGCCCTGGGGATACAAATACAAAGAATGAAATAAACCATTCTTTTAAGGAATTTACATTCTAACTTAGAATCCTGGGCCAGGAACCAATGGAATGTCTAGGGACAAGAGCAATAAATATGTTCAAAGTCTAGTGATAAGGTTGGCATTGAGTTAGCAAAATAGGGTCCAAGGGCCCAGAAGCAGAGAGAGCTCATGAATAGTTCATGTAAGGAGCAATTTAAAGTGGAGGTCAAATAGTCCTTCCCATCAAAGGAAGATCAAAGGAAAGGGTCCAGTCCAGTGTGAGATGACCAGGGGGAAATCTGCTTCCCTCCAACTTGTCTTCTGCCTTTTAAACTAGGAAGTCTGACCCCAGTTCTGTTTTTACCAATCTGCTTAATATGCTTCTGCCAGTGATAAATGTTAACTTCATCTTCCCCTTTATAGGATGGAACAAAGAATAGGCAACTGTGTTAGACACCCTTCCTGGGGGGTAGCATAATACATTGCACGTAGTAAGTACTTAGTACATGGTTGGGTGAATAAATGACATTTCTTGTACTTTAAAAGGATTTAGTTTGCTGGTATAACAACGTTTAATGACTGTTGAGAGAGACAGAGAGATAGAGATAGAGACAGAGACAAAGAAAGGTGGACACAGAGAGAAAGACAGAGAGAGAGAGAGAGAGAGAGAGAGAGAGAGAAAGAGAGAGAGAAGAGGCAGAGACAGAGATAAGAAACAGACAAGAGAGACAGAGAGAGAGAGAGAAGAGAGACACGGAAAGAAGAAAGAGAGAGACAGAGAGAGAGAGAGAGAGAGAGAGAGAGAGAGAGAGAGAGAGAGAGAGAGAGAGAGAGAGACAGAGAGAGAGAAGAGAGAGAGAGATAAAGACAGAGAGACAAAGAGAGGCAGACAGAGAGAGAAAGACAGAGAGAGGGAGAGGAGAGAAAGGGAGAGGGAGAGAGAGAGAGAGAGAGAGAGAGAGAGAGAGAGAGAGAGAGAGAGAGAGAGAGAGACAGAGAGAGAGAAGAGAGAGAGAGATAAAGACAGAGAGACAAAGAGAGGCAGACAGAGAGAGAAAGACAGAGAGAGGGAGAGGAGAGAAAGGGAGAGGGAGAGAGAGAGAGAGAGAGAGAGAGAGAGAGAGAGAGAGAGAGAGAGAGAGAGAGAGAGAGAGAGAGAGAGAGGGAGGGAGAGAGAGAGACAGAGAGAGAGAAAAAGAGAGAGAGAGAGAAACAGTAAATGATATTTGTTGAGACGTCTTTACTTGTTCCTTTGAAGTAGAGACAGTGAGATCAGAGATGCGTAGGGATACTTGATGGTTTTGGTCACAATAATCACATACTGTCCATCACTTGTAGCAATATTTTGTTTGTTGTTGTTGTTGTTGTTGTTTTTAACCCTTACCTTCAGTCTTAGAATCAATACTGTGTATTGGTTCCAAGGCAGAAAAGCAGTAAGGACTAGGAAATGAGGATTAAGTGACTTGCCCAGGGTCACATCCCTAGGAAATGTCTGAGGCCAGATTTGAATTTAGGACCTCCTGTCTCTAGGCCTGGCTCTCAATCCACTGAGCCACTCAGTTGCCCCCTTGTTGAGTCATTTTTCAGTCATAGTTAACTCTTCATAACCCCATTCAGGGTTTTCTGGACAATGATACTGGAGTGGTTTGCCATTTCCTTCTCCAGCTCATTTTACAACTAAGGAAACTGAGGCAAGAAGGACTAAGTGACTTGCCCAGAATCACACAGAAAGTAAATGTCTGAAGCTAGATTTTGGACTGATTGCTGGCCCTGAGCTCTATCTATTATGCCATCTGGCTGCCCTGCAGTCTTTTGGAAGCCACTATAATAATAATAATAATAATAATAATAATACCAAAATAATAATAACAATATAAAATAGGCCAGGATCTTTAATGCCATTGATAGAGGGATCCCATGGATGAGGAAACTCCCTCTACCAAAGTAGATAGGTTCCTTCTCTGCAACTGAGAGTCAGAATTTCCCAGAACACTGAAAAATCAAATGACTCGTCCAATACTATGCAGCCAGAGTGTGTCAGAGGAGGGACTTAAACCTGGGTCTTCCTTGCTCCAAGCCCCTTTGTCTCTTCACTGTACCAAACTACCTCTTGTTCTATTAAAAAAATAATATTATAAAATATATATATAGTATTTTAAGATTGTAAGATTACTTTAAAGATGCTTTAAATATATTATCTGATTTGATCTGGACATCAGCTCTGTGAGAATGATGTTTTTATCTCCATTTTCTAACTAAGAAAATTGAATCTGAAAGAGATTAAATTACTTGCCTAAGGTTGAAAAGCTAATGAGTATTTAAAGCAAGATTCTAACACTGATTTTACTCATTCCAAACCTAGTACTCTATCAATGGGGCTTAGTTACCTCTTAATGTTAGATGATGCCCTGACAAATGTCTAGTGTCTTGCAGATGATTCAGTGACTCCTACCATGTGTAAATTGGAAAGGACTTCAAATTATCTATTTTAACTGCCTTCCTTTATATGACTTGCCACAGCTCAGAGAGGGAATTGGCAATGGGGGAAGGGGAAAACGAAGAGGGGGATAGCTAGGTGGCTCAGTGGATAGAGAGTCAGGCCTACATATGGGAGGTCCAGGGTTCAAATATGATCTCAGACACTTCTTAGCTGTGTGACCCTGGAAATGTCACTTAATATCCATTTCCTAGCCCTTACTACTCTTCTGTCTTGGAACCAATACACAATATTAATTCTAAGATGGAAAGTAAGGGTTTAAACATTTTTTAAAGCTCACACTGATAGTAAGTGATAGAGGTAGCAATCGAATCTAATCATTATAATTCTAATGTCAGTATTCTTTCCCCAGTATCACAGTGACAACTGAAAGAATACTAGATTTGGGGTCAACGAATTTGGCTTCAAATCTTTATTCTGACAACACTGATGTGGCACTGAACAATTCTTATCTTAGTTTTCTCAGCTACAAAATAAAGGGGTTAGACTTAAATGATCTTTAGGGCTCCTTCTAACTCCAAATCTTTGATCCTATTTGACTATGAAAACTCCCCATTCTAACCTACTTATACCCCTAAAATATTCAGACCTGATGCCAAAAATATGACTATAAGTCAATCCCATTAATTTAAGGCTTTGGTTCTTATTAAAATGCAAATATTCCTGGAGCGGTGCTAGCACTTATTTTTAAATGGGAATCTGAGATCAAGTTTTGATAAGGAGAGTCCAAAAAGGAAAAAGTCACCTGAGGTACTAGGGTGGATGGGGCAGGACCATGGAAATAGGGTCAGAAACTATTTCCCTGATTTTGTTTGGGGTCGCGGAGTCTGCTATAAGTGAGCTTGCCTCTGCCCAGAGGAGCTCAGAGGAGACACCACCAGGGAAGTCCCGTGATCCCTTTGAATCCAGAAGAGAAGAATCTCAGGGGCTTATATGTGTACAAGCTGGCCAGAGAATGCCAGGGTGTCATATTGCTTCTGTGTGGACAAGGAACCAAGATGGGGGGGGGGGTGGAATATTTTCAAATATTCAAAGAGAAAACCTCAGTGACATGAATGGACAATGTCAGCTGAAGCAGACAAAACCAAAATATGGTCTAAATATCTTCTCTAAATGGGTTTTGGAAAAATCTCAAATTCAGATTCATCAGAAGTGGGGTTTGGGGAGACACAGAGCAATGGAAAGATCCCAGTGAATTTGAGTGAGTTGATCTCTCATAAGGTAACTTGCCTGAAATAAACCAAGTTGCCTTGGCTGGCTAAAGCCCTGGAACTGATCAGTTCATACTGGCTTGGGGTTTGTCTGAGGTTGTTTATATGTGGTTGAGAACTTTGTTTTGCTTTAAAAACAAAAGTTTAACAAATCTGACTGAAGAATCTGCATTTTGCTCTGATGTCTGCTTTATCACAAAAGGGCACACTGAAAACTTCCCAATCTCTCCATCCATACCACTGAGGTGATTTAATACCTCATAACAGAAGTAATTTTGTGATAATCACACAAAGACAGCAATTAAAAAATATTGCTTGTTTCAGGGCCTATAAATTGGTTGCTGGTAATTGACAACAGAATGTGTTTTCTAACTCAGTGAAATGATATCTTCTTGCAAGCTGGCACAGTAATTATGATATTTGTACAGTACCAGAGGACTTCCAGTAGGCATTCGACAGGGAGTTGATTAAATCGCCAGGTGTAATTGAAGGTTTTGATTGCACTGCATCTAAGATGCTCCAAGGTAACAGCCTTAGCTCCCTTCTTGTCACTCACTTTTAATAGATGGTGGACTATCGGTCTTCTTCATATTTCCCAGTTCTTAAAATTTGGTCATGGAAAGAAGTGTGAAGAAGGAACCCTGGAGAGCTTTTCAGCTCAGTAAAGAGGAGAAAAGAGAACAGATACTTCAGTCTTGATCTAAAAGGCATCATTTGAAATATGACTAAAAATGTTTCTGAAGCTTTCATTTATTTCCTTAGATTGTAAGTTCCTAGAGGGCAAGGATCCTGTTTTCAGTCTGTCCCTGACAAATATAATCTTGAAACTACTTCATTCCTATCAGAGAATATAGATTTAAAAATGAGAGTCACTTCTCCCTTTTTTTAAAAAACTAAATCCATTTTAAAATTGCTTTCTTTTGCAAAAGCAGTGATTTAGCCTGCTGGCTTCTAAGAGGTAATGAACTGAATGAGGAGGGGCTTTCTAGACTGTGGTCAATAGAATCCTCTAGATTCAAATTCATTCATGCTCTATTTATAGTATAGACAATTTCTAATTTTATTTTACCTCGCTTTAGACTGTCTCTTCTCCTCCAGGACTCCAGGACCAACTGTCAATCAAACATTTCCATATGAATATCCCAAAGGCTTCTCAAACTTAACATTTCCTAAACAGAACTCAATTACGTCCAAAAATATGTTTTTTTTCCAATTACCCTCGTTCTGTGATTGGAAACCTTGGTGTAATCCTTAATCTCTCACTCCCATTTACCCATATTTGTACTCAGTTGCCAAATCTTGCCCTTTCTAGCCTGATGACAACGGTTATATATTATCCTTCTCTGTACTCATATAGATGCCACCCAATTCCAGATTCTCATCACCTCTTGCCTAGACTCTTGCCATAGTTTCCTCGTGGGTTTCTTTGCCTTAAGTCTCTCTCTTTTCCAATCCATTTGCTGCATAGTTGCCAAAGGGATTATTCTAAAGTTCAGGTGTGACCCTATCATTCTCTTATTCAATAAAATCCAGTGGCTCTTTATTACTTCTAGGATCAAATACAAACTGACATTTATGGCCCTTAACAATCTATCTTCCTAAGCTTATTACCATTTTATTCCCCTTCACCAATACTTCAATATAACCAATCAGGTCTTTTAACTATTCTTCATAGATGGCATTCCTTATCTTCAAGCCTTTGCACTGCCTGTCCCTCATGCCTAGAAGGAATTCTCTTCAATTCAGCTTTTTTAAATCCCCACTTTCCTTCAGGGGTCAACTTAGATGCCATTTTCTAGATAATTTTGTAGAGAAGGAACTAGGATTATCTTATATCCATTTTGTATATGCCTTTCTATGAACATGATGCCTCCTCTGGCTGGGATGTAAACTCAAAAGCAAGAATGTTCACCTTTGTTTTTGTCGCTTCAACACTTAGAACAGTTGTCCTTCATCCTTTATTTTCAAATACCAATGCCATCAGGATGAGTAATATCTTGACTTGCCTGTGAATTGGATTTAAGTGAGTCAGAGTAACACAAAATTGTCAACCTCACAGTCAGAGTTATCAAAGTCCAGTGGAGAGACAAACGTCAGGATGACTGGCAATGGCTGAGGATACAGTAGATGACTGTGGCCTCTTAGATGTCTTACCATGTTCTAACCATTCCATAGTGTTTGCTTCAGCTGCCTTTGTGGTCCCTGGAACAAACTATTCTCATCTTCCAAATCTGCTGGAAAAAGCCTTATTTGGGGTAGACTCCCTAGAATCATCAAGAGTTCCATTGGGTACCCTCAACTTGGTTTAGCCCATCTGCCAAGATGACATGTGGCTGCTGTGCATGCTACAGCTTCTTAGAGCCTCAGTGAGAGTCTTAAAAAGTAAAAGATGGACAATAAAGATGGATTAGCATCCCTGAAAAGGGCTCTGCATGCCTTCACATAAAAAATGTTAGTCCTTCCTGAACATTCAGCACATAGGAAATACTCAAGAAACGCTGTATTCCTCTTCTCATGTTTGGGCTTACTAGAATATATGGTCAGAGAGGAGTTTGGGGAATAAGAATTTGGCAGCCATGTCAAAGATGAATTGGAGAGGAGAGGTTAGCGTTAGGGTAAGTTATTGTAAATAGTCCTGGTAAAGGTGAAGGCGAGGCTGACAGTGAAGATCATTAGAATGGAAAGAAGGGGATGTATATGTGAGATGTTATACAGGTAGAGTCAGGATTTGATGTGGAAATTGAAGAAGTGGGAAGAATCAAAATTGATTTCATTATTGTGAACAAGGATGCCATCAAAAGAATGACATTCTCCAGCAAGATTCGGTCCCCCAGGAGAGAACTAAGCAGACTCTGGATTATTTGCCTTTAGGGATTATTGTAAACCAAACATGTTCCTGATAGATAATCCTTTGAACAATGATTTTTTATTAATTCAAACATCTTTTATGTAAAATAAGAACACTTCCAGAATATATCACTAAAGTTAATTTTGTTTTGCAGTCAGTTGTTTTTAGTCATATCTGACTCTTTGTGACCCCATTTGGGATTTTCTTGGCAAAAATACTGAAGTGGTTTGCCATTTCCTTCTCCAGCTCATTTTACAGATGAAGAAACTTGAAGCAAACAGGGTTTTGACCTGCCCAGGGTCATACAACTAGTAGTAAGTGTGCCTGAAGATAAGTCTTCCTGACTCTGGGCCCTGTCACTTTATCACTCTGTCCCCACCCCACCCAAGTTAATGGCTGTGTTGTAAAGCCAGAAAACCAAGGACAAAGTCATTAGCAGAAGTGTCAGTCAGAAGAATATGAGATTTCAGAATGGTAGAGAATTTATTGATGAAATGGCCTATAAACTGTGCTCTAGAGGCAGGTAACAAAGTCTAGAGAAGATTAAGGATAAGGAAGATAGGGAGACATCTTGAGGGTGAAAAGGCTCAATTTAATACAATTGAAACAAGTAATTATTGTGTCTGCTAAGTATTTGGAAAATAAAGACAAAACAACGTCCATGTCTCCATGGAGTTTATATTATACTGGTATCAGTATTAATATATTATTACTAGAGTTTATGTTCAGTCATTCAGAGACTGTCCAATTTATTATGGATTGTTATTATTGCTCATTTTTCCTCCTTTTTCTTTCAATTTTGTTGTTGGGCAGGTAGGTGGCATAATAGATAGAATGCAGACCTGGTCAGGAAGACCCATTTTCCTGAGTTTCAAATCTGGCCTCAGACACTAGCTGAGTCACCCTGAACAAGTCAATTAACCTTGTTTGCTTTAGTTCCTCGTCTATAAAATGAGCAAGAGAAAGAAATGGCAAACCATACTAGTATCTCTGCCAAGAAAACCCCAAAATGGGGTCACAAAGAGTTGGACATGACTGAAAATGACTGAACAACAATCAATCACCAGAAGGGAATCTCGAAAAATAGTAGGTTAATCCCCTATCAATCAGTTTCACTCTTCATGAATTTTAATAAAAGACTTCTGGGAGAAAGGGGAGGGGATGACTGTCTGTTTAAATTAGATTTTTGGATTATCTATGGAATTTCTTTATTTTAGGCCCCACCCAGCTCTGTCTTCATCTTCCAGCTTTCCTTCTTCCATTGCCCTCCCATTTGCATGCCTAATTACAAGCTGGTAATAAATCCGTCTTTCATTTGATACCTTCAAATACTTGGTTACCAAGCCAACTTCTTCTAAGTCTGTCTTCTAGGAATAAGAGGGACTCTTGTAAGAAGAGCTGCCTGCCTGTCAACACTACTACAATTTTAGCTCCAAGGGGAAACTGAGAACAGGCAGGGACAGAGTGGCAAGTATCTTGGACTGTTAGAATCTTGGCTTTACACTTGGTCTAAACCTTGAAGAAAGGTTTAGGAAAGATGCATGTCAATTCTCTTATTTTTTTTCCTCCAAGGCAGCACCTTGAGTCTGGAAGGCACTTGCTAAATGTTTGTTAAATTGGCTGTAGCAGATCCATGTCTAGAATGCCATAATGTCTATATTAATTAGTTAGATTCCCCCCTGCCCCACTCTATCTAAGTCAGGGGTGCTGTCTTACAAAATTCTTTGGAGCCAGAATATGACTCACTCTAGGGGGATCAAGGAGAGTTTTGAAACCCAAGAGGAACAGATAGACTGCATCTCCTCAAGGCCTGGAGACTTAAAGGAAAAAATGACCTACATATGGACTCTGTTCCTTATGCAAAATAAGTGGTGAGTGCCAACCATGGAACAGATGTTTGAAATCTTGCCACATGAATGTGAATGTGGCCCTGGCCACTCTTTTCTCTCTTCTTTGGTCTCTGTGCAGCTCCTTTACAGGAGGAGTGAACCTTGGGCAGTCTGTCATTGTGAGAAAGGAATGAAACTAAGAACAGCATTATGAATGAAGAAAAAAAGTTTCTTTACTTGGGGATGTCCATGGACTAATTTTGAGGAAGGACTAGAATCTCAGTGAGAGCTGAACATTATAGTATTTCACGGTATGGTGCTAGGAAATCCTGCAAAGTATTTAATGGTATTTCTGAGGCTCTGGTGTGTATCTCTGTCTCTGAAGATGTCCTCTCCAAAATCTGAGTCCTGCTCTGGATAACCCTAAAAGTCAACTGATGATTCAGGGAACAATTAAGTCCATGTTTCTAGAGCACTTTTTCATTTACAAGGTTCCTTTCCAAAAAACATTCTTGGGAGGGAGGGAGTTCACGAATTACCATTATCTCTATTTTATAAATGAGGAAAGCAAGAATCAGAAAGATTAAGCAACTTGACCAGAATCACACAGCAAAGTCATATCAGAGCAAGGACTTGAACCTAGGTCTTCTGACTCTGCTCTTTCCATTAACAGCACACTCCCTCTTGGTCCCTGAGGAGTAGAGTAGAGGAATCCAGAGGAGAAGAGTGGTATGGGATGGATATGGGAGAGCTGTGTATTGTAGAATGTGAAATTCTTATCTTTCCAAATGAGGGAGTCGATTCAATACTCTGAAGGATTCTTTATATCTAAATCCTATGCTCATCAGCCCAAGGTGATGGGGTTGGGAAGGGCCACTTAGGCATCTATTAAGACATTTTAACTCCTCCTAACTGGCAGGTTCTAGCCCTTTGCTCCTAGATGAGCTAATGAGACTCCATCGTATAATTTAATTAATTTAAAATTAACAGTGGAATACTAACCCTGGTTCCTTCTTCATTGATGAATGAAGAATCTCTGTGGATTTCTATGGAATAGTGTAGAGATTTGTGTGGCCTGATGCTCTATGCTGCTCCCAATGGTAGATCCTTGATGTATTGGTTGGCAGTCACTCACTAGAATTAAAGTCCTTCAGATCTAGCTCCAGACTACTTTTTCAGAATCATTTCATATTATTGACCATTTTCTCATTACACCAAACTTTGTATTGTTAACTGAACTCCACCTTCCATCTCTCATTTCAATATCTTTACATAAGTTATCTTCTCTACCTTGATTGCATTTCTTTCTCATTGGTACCTCTCAGAATCTTGAATTCAAATCTAGACCCAGACACTTACTACCTGTGTGACCCTAGGCTAGCTGCTCTCTGCCTCAGTTTCCCCAATATAAAACTGGGATAATAATACCACCTAATTTCCAGAGTTACTGAGAAGATCAAATGAGATGATATAATAATGTGGTTGTGGGGGGTGTCATTTTTCAGTTGCATCTGATTGTGACTCTATTTGGGGTTTTCTTGGCAATGATTTTGGAATAGTTTGCCATTTCCTTCTCCAGCTCAATTTTTTAAATGCAAAACGACACTGACATAAAAGGACTTAAGTGATTTGCATAGGGTCACACAACAAGTAAGTGTCTGAGGCCAGATTTAAGCTCAGGAAGATGTCTTCTTGACTTCAGGTCTGACATTATCCACTGTACCACCTAGCTGCCCAATATAATAATAGTAGGCACTTAATATATACATATATACTCTTCTCTTCCACCGAGACCCTGTTAGGGTCTTTAGGTTCTTTAACTGCCTAGTTCAGATCCTATGCAAAGTATTCCCTGAATCCTCCAATTACTGATATCCTCTTCTTCCTGAAATTATCTTGTATTTACTTCTCTGTTTATCAGTTTTATATCCCTTAATCAAACATATGATCATTAGGGACAGAGATTGTTTTGCTTTTATGCATATGCCCAGAGCTGAGCACAGTCTCTTTCATATAACATTCAAAAACAAAACATCTGTTGAATTGAATTTGTGTTTGAATTGAATTAGAGAACCTAATTCAAGTCAGTGCCTTCCTTATTCAGAAGGAATAAGAAAGGTAAAGATAGCGAGTGTTAGGAGAAAGTCAGGGTCAGAGAAGAAGTGTATATTAAGAAGATAATATTCACAAAGGAATAGTTCTACTCTAGCAGTTCTGCTCTGACCTGAGTGCCCTCCTGCACTCAGTGCCCACAAATGACAAGCTGATACTACTGGGAGACTTCAACGCCTGTGTTGGCCAGGACCATGAAAGATGGAAAGGAGTGTTCGGCAAACGTGGCATGGGCAAAATGAACAACAACAGCTTGCTGCTACTCAGCAAATGCTCAGAGTTCAAACTCACCATCATGAACATTGTGTTCAGAATGGCGAACAAATATAAAACAACGTGGATGCACCCAAGATCAAAACAGTGGCATCTCATTGACCACATCATTGTACGCCGGCGAGACATCCAGGATGTACAGATCACCAGAGCCATGAGAGGAGCTGAATGCTGGACAGACCACCGATTGATTAGAGCGACTCTTCAAATGCGCATTGCACCTCACCATCCAAAATGCACCCAGACAGTTCGCACATTTTACAATATGAGTCGTCTTAGAGATCCATCTTATTTGCAAACATTCCAGTCCTGCCTGGACGACAAGCTGTCTGCCAAGGGACCACTCACTGAAAGCTCAACCGAGAAATGGAACCGGTTCAGAGACGCAGTGAAGGAAACATCAAAGGCAGTCCTAGGCCCAAAACAACACAACCACCAGGACTGGTTTGACGAGAACAACACTGCTATTGAAGACCTATTGGGCAAAAACAACAAAGCCTTTATGGAGTGGCAAAATAACCCAAACTCTGCTCCTAAAAAGGACAGATTCAAGTCTCTCCAAGCCATGGTACAGTGTGAGATCAGGAAGATGCAAGACAGATGGTGGGGAAAAAAGGCAGAAGAAATCCAGCGCTTTGCTGATATGAAAAACTACAAATAATTTTTCAGTGCCCTCAAGACTGTCTATGAGCCATTAAAACCCACCACCATTCCCTTGCTATCCTCTGACGGTGACACTCTCATAAAAGATAAAAAAGGCATCAGCAACAGGTGGAAAGAACACTTCAGTCAGCTTCTCAACCAACCCTCTTCAGTCGACCGTAGTGCCCTTGACCAGATCCCCCAAAACCACACCATTGAACAACTTGACGTCCCTCCTTCAATAGAGAAAGTCCAAAAAGCCATTAAACAAATGAGTGCAGGCAAGGCACCTGGTAAAGACGGGATCCGAACTGAGGTGTACAAGGCCTTAAATGGAAAGGCGCTCCAGGCATTCCACATAGTGCTGACCAGCATATGGGAAGAGGAAGACATGCCCCCAGAACTCAGAGATGCCTCCATCATAGCCCTATACAAGAACAGAGGCTCACGAGCAGCCTGTGACAACTACAGAGGCATCTCACTACTCTCCACTGCTGGAAAGATCCTTGCCCGTGTTATACTCAACAGACTCCTGTCATCTGTTTCAGAGCAGAACCTGCCTGAATCACAATGTGGCTTCTGACCAGATCGCAGCACCATCGACATGGTCTTCACAGTGAGGCAAATGCAGGAAAAATGCCTTGAGCAGAACCTGAGTCTCTACATTGTCTTCATAGACCTGACAAAGGCGTTCAACACAGTGAACAGGGATGCATTGTGGGTGATCCTTACTTAGCAAGCTCGGTTGCCCAGCAAAATTCATCAAACTGATCCAGCTCTTTCATGTCAACATGACAGGGGAAGTCCTATCTGGTGGAGAGACTTCTGATCACTTCAACATCCCCAATGGTGTGAAACAAGGCTGTGCCCTCGCTCAGGTACTATTCAACCTATACTTCACCCACGTATTATGACATGCTGTGATGGATCTAGACCTGGGCGTCTACATCAAATACCGACTGGATGGCTCACTATTTGACCTTCACCGCCTGACTGCAAAAACAAAGACAACAGAGAGACTCATCCTGGAAACTCTCTTTGCAGATGACTGTGCTCTCATGGCCCACCAAGAAAATCATCTTCAAACCATTGTGGACAGGTTCTCCACCGCAACAAAACTGTTTGGCCTGACTATCAGCCTCAGCAAAACAGAGGTGCTGTTCCAACCCGCACCAGGGAGGCCAACTAACCAGCCGTGCATTACAATCGACGGCAAGCAGCTTTCTAACGTCAACACTTTCAAGTACCTGGGCAGCACCATCGCCAACGACGGGTCCCTAGACCAGGAGATTAATGCCAGGATCCAAAAGGCCAGCCAGGCACTTGGGTGGCTGCACTCCAAAGTCGTCCAACACAGCGGTGTAAGCACTGCGACGAAGGTCAAAGTGTACAACGCAGTGGTCCTCAGCTCGCTCCTGTATGGTTGTGAGACATGGACACTGTACCAGAAGCACATGAAACAGCTGGAGCAATTCCACCAACGCTCCCTCCGGTCAATCATGAGGATCCAATGGCAGGACCGAATCACCAACCAGGAAGTCCTCGACAGAGCCAACTGTACCAGCATCGAAGTCATGGTCCTCAACCAGCTACGATGGTCTGGACACGTCATCCGCATGGACCCACAGCCAATACCAAGACAGGTATTCTATGGTGAACTGTCAGCTGGACCCAGGAAACAAGGCTGACCAAAGAAAAGATTCAAGGATCAGCTAAAGTCCAACTTGAAGTGGGCTGGCATTACACCAAAGCAGCTAGAACTCGCTGCCTCTGACAGAAGCAGCTGGTGAACCCACATTCACCATGCCGCCACCACCTTTGAAGAGGAGCGACGTCGATGTCTTGCCGCTGCGCGTGAATGCCGACACCAGGCCACAACCGCACCTCCCGTAACAACTGGCGTCCCAGGCCCCATGTGCCACACACTGTGCGCCTCAGCCTTTGGACTCCAAAGCCACATGAGGGTACATCAATAGATGATAATGCACAAAGACAATCGTCATTCTCGGTCACAGAGAGACTACCACTAATTATTCACAAAGGAAATCCTAGAACCCGGACAGGGAAAGCATGGTAAAGATCAAAGATAGAGACAGAAACAAGATGAGAGCACAGATTACCTGGGCAGAAAGGAGATGCCTGGGATACAGATCAGAGCCCTATGTTGGATGTTGTAAATCTTGAAATTTCTCAGACTTGTGAATGTTAAAAATTTCCACATTGGGGAATTCTCTATTGGAACAATTCCCTACTGGGAACATTCCCCATTTTGACAGTGAGAACTCTCCTTGGATCAGAAATGGGAGGACCTCTGCTCCACCCTAATTGGGACTGCTTTGGGGGAGAGAACTCCTTGCTAAACAATGAGGGTACTTGGGCCCATACTTATAGTGAGGCAAAAAGTTCTTTAAGCCATGCCTATTTTTAGAAGTAATACAAAGGGATGCTAAGTATCTATTAAAGGTCAGGAAACTTGAAAACTTGCCAGGAGCAAAGAGGTGAAAACTTATTCAGAAGTTTTTTCTGGTACAAATTTACTAAAGGGATTAGTCGACCCAACAGTGTTTTTAGAATGGGTTGTCCCTTGGAAAACATCTACTGTGATTGGTAGATGTAAGGACTTAGGGGAGGTGACATAGGAGAGAACCCCCTATATAAGAAAAAACAGAAAATCTCTTAGGAGAATCCTTTTTGGAGAAAAGCTCTTGGGAGAGGCTCTGAAGAAGGGAAGCTCTTGGAGGACAATCTCTAAGGAGGCCTCGCTGGAGCTCCTCTGAGGGGACTCTGTCACTAGAATCCTTTCTTAGACAGACCTTGTGGTGAGTGATAAAAGACTGACTGACTGATCTCTCTCTCTTAAGACTCAGATCTAGGCCATGTTGGCTTAAGGCCCTTCATACTTATTTCCTTTTTCTCTCTTTCTCTCTTTTCTTTAATTCCTCATTGTATTATTAATAAAATTCTCTATAAAACCCAGTTGACTTTGGTATATTCATAATTGGGAATATTTCCCTGGTGACCACCTTATATTTGATTTAAAACAAGACACTGTAGTGAAACATATTTTCTGCGGTCACAAATTTACTCACCCACTCTTATATCTATCACAATTTATATCTTCAACTATTTTAACTCACTACAGTTTACAACCGCAACCATTTTAACTCTTAAAATTTATGGCTTCACTATTTTAAATATAACAATGTACAATAAAATAGTGATAGGGGATTTCAAGTACCCAGACATCTGTTAGAACTGTCTCTAAAAACAGGACAGTTCATAATTCTTGACTTGCCTTAATAATTATTTTAGTCTTCAAAGGTAGAGAAAGGTAGAGGTTTCAAAGGTAGAGAAACCAACAAGAGAAACTTATTTATAGGTCTGATTCTCACCAATAAAAAAGAACTGGGTATTTAGGTCTAAATAATGTGAACCTTGTGGGTAAATGACCGCTCCATCTTAGAATTTGCAAAGGAGAAGAAAAAGAAAGCTTGCCAGAGTCTGAAATGTATTCCTGATTATGGTAGAAAGTAGAATTCTATAGCCTAAAATGCTACAGAGAAAGCTTGAAAAGACAGAGTATTCTTGAGAATGAAATTCTATAGTTATGAAGAGAAACATTTTAATTGCAATAAAAAGAGGATGCTGGCTAAAGAGACTGATATGGATAAACACGGGCCTCATCAATCCATGTGGATTTATTTTTAAAATATAGTAAGGGCAGCTAGGTGGCTCAGCAGTTGAGAGCTGGACCTAGAGATGGGAGGTCCTGGATTCAAATCTATCCTCAGATGCTTCCTAGTTGTGTGGCCCTGAGCAGGTCATTTAGCCTCATTGTCCAGCCTTTACCACTTTTCTGCCTTGAAACCAATGCACAGTAGTGATTGTAAGATGGAAGGTAAAGGATGCTGGCTTTTTTTTAATGTATTGATATCTTTTGTTTTTACGTTTTCTTAATTTTCAAATACATATCTTCTACTTTCCCTGCCTACAGTGCCATTTCTTATAACAAAGAATAAATAAGAAAGAAACAGTTCACTGAAACTAACCTTCAGAATCAGGAAGTATATTTGATATTCCATACACATATTTCTCTGCTTCTACCAAAAAATAAAACAAAAAACAAACAACTCTCATTTCTCCTTTGGGATCAACTTGATCATAATTACGCCGTGCAAGTTTCTTTCTGGTATTTATTGTTGTTGTCACTTGCATTGATGGAATCACTGTTTATTGTTTTCCCAGTTATCCTTATTTCACTTTATATCAGTTCATCTAAGACTTCCTCTGTTTGCTTCTCTGAATTCTTTGTATTCATTGTTTTTATGGCACAATAATATTTTATTGCCTTCATGTACCACAATTGAGTTTAATCACTCTCCAATCAATTGGTGTTTTAATTTGTTTCCAGTTCTTTGTTGCTATCTCCCCTTTCCCCTACCACTACCCCCCCCCATACACACACACACATAGCTGTAAATATTTGGGTACTTTTCTAACCTTCTGATGGTGGAGTTTCTGGGTTAAGGGGTATAGATATTTTCATTACGTTTTAAGTATGCTTTCAAATAGCTTTCCAGAATGATTAGACCAAGGCATCATTATACCAAGAGTATATTTGTGTACCTGGCTTTCCATAGCTGATAGCTGATTGACTCTTTCCTTCAAAAAGTGGCATTTCCTTTTACACCACTGGGAAAAGGTGGGTGCAACTGGTTGGTCCCACCTGTAGTTTGGCTGTGTTATAACACACCTATATTCTTCATTCCTCAGCTTCTTTTGGGCATCCTAATAATTTTAAAAATAAATGAAAAGGGGGCAGCTAGGGAGCACAATGGATAGAGCACCAGATGTGGTGCTCTATCCATTGGTGGATCTGGGTTCAAATCAGACCTCAGATACTTCCTAGTTGTGTGACCACCCTGGGCAAGTCATTTAACTCCATTTGCCTACCCCTTCTCGCTCTTCTGTCCCAGAACTGATAGTAAGACAGAAGATAAGGGTTTAAAAAATTAAAAATTGAATCCAATCAAACTGCCATTTAAAAAAAATCATCCCATCACCAAATAACCCAATTGCCTGAATTTTATACTTTTAAGTTTCTCATTTTGAATAAGCTCTTGAGATGTCTCATACCGCAGGCATAGCAATAAGTTGAAAAGAAAAATTCAGCGGCGGTGCCCCTAGTTTCCTGATAACCACACCTCCACTTTCATCCCTTGAGCTCAAAGCCTTTCCTCAGACTCATTAATTCTTAACCTTTCTTTGAGGGCAATGGATGTCAAGTATTATTAGCCCCATTTCAGGGATTATGAAACTAAGGAAAGCAAAGAAGTCTATTGACTCAAACATGTTCACACAGGGAGATAGGGCAGAACCAAGAGAAGGGGCAAGTCCAGCTTTCCTTCTCGACAGGGCATCTGGCCAGGCAGCTTCTCAATTGTGCTTGAAAACAGGGAACTCGGGTGGGGTTGGGCTCCAGGAATGTGACACTGAAGGAAGAATCAACTCTTTTCTTCATGTGTTCTTTATTCAGACCATTCTTCAGAGTGCTAAGACTGTATCCCTTTTCTTTGTGTGTTTCATAACAGAAGTATTAAAGTATTAAATAGTATTGGGAAAGTATTTAAAAATATAAAAAGCATTCACATGTATTTGGAACGTGAATTATATTTCTATAGTACTTCATTGTTCACAAAATACTTCTACATACATTCATTTTAGCCCAACAAAGACGTCTTAAGCACCTACTCTGTGCATGGAACTTCTTTAGTCATTAAAATTCAAAGATGAAAACTTATATAATGCTTACTATTAAAGGAGTATAGAAAAAACTGGCCTCAGAGTCAGAAAGGTCTGATTTCAAATCCTCTTTCTTGACCCATACCGAATGACCCTAGCCAAGTCATTTAACTTCTTAGAGATCAAGGCAATTTTCTCAGTCTATAAATTGAAGAGAACTTACAGACCTCATTGGTAAAGGGAGCTCCTTATGCCAATGAACTGCAAGAACATTCTCTGTCCTACTCTCTCAAAATGCTTATAATTTAATGTGTGAGGAAGGAATATGACTTATGGAAATAAGTAAATGAGGTAGCATAATAAGAAGAAAAGTGACATCTGTACAAAATAATTCAAGTTTGGGTTTGTTTGTTTTTTTTTTAACCCTTACTTCTGTCTTAGAATCAATACTATGTATTGGTTCCAAGATAGAAAAGTAGTAAAGGCTAGGAAATAAGAGTTAAGTGACTTACCTAGGGTCACACAGGTAGGAAGTGTTTGAGGTCATATTTGAACCCAGGATGTGGATTTGAATCCACTAAAGCCACCTACATGCTCCCAACAGTTTAAGAGTTTTCAGGAGGAAGAGGGTTTTGTTTTGTTTTTTTCCAACTGGTGGGGGGAAGAAGGGGGAGGAAGGGAAGATACCTGAGACAGCTTCCTGGAGAATGTAGCACCAGAGTGGACCTTGAAGGGAAGGTGAACTCCAGAAAAGGAAGTTCGCCCTCGGGAATAGGAAAAGGAAAAAGAGCACAGGCCAGTATGGGAAACACCAACTTCTAGTTCAATCTGGGTAAAAAGCAGAGCACAGGAAGAGGAGTAGGGGAAATCATCCTGGAAAGGGTAGGTTAGTTGAACGTAAAAGGATTTCAGTGTTTGATGAAGGAGTTTATATTTTACTCTCATAATAATGAGGAACTATTGAAGCATCTTAAGCAGAGGCATAGACAATCAGGCATGTGTATTCAAAATTATACTATTCCGAATATTATTTTGGCAGCTGTATTGTACTGGAGTGAGATTTGCAGAGATAAGCTAGAGCCAGAGCCAACTCACACCATCTAGGGAGAGCTGATTGTTAAATTTTCAGTGTGAACCTTTACACCTCCCAAACTTACAAACACTGAATCAGAGCATGATTTTTTTAATGAATAGATTTTGTTTTTAGATATCTCAGCTTCTCCCTCTCCTCCTTACACATAGAAAGCATCATCCGGCAAGCAGATATGTATATATAGATTATGTCTTCATGTTCCCATTTTGTTGTTCATCCCCTGGAGCTGAGTATTCACAAGTTATTGTTCAAGTATTATGTCTGTAGCTATATAATGTTCTCTTGGTTCCACTCATTTTATTGTTCATTATCTCATGGAGTTGTTTCTAAGTTTTGATTTACTGTTTTGTCAAATATCTAAACTTAAAAATCGAGATTACTTAATGTAGAAGTTAATGTATTTAATGTAGGTTAAATTTAAAAGTGTAAAAGGGTACCTTCTGGGGGGGGGGGAATTGAGATAGGATTTAAGCATTTACTAGCACACCCTTGAAGGAAAAGGAAAGGCAGAGAAAGTAGCAAGGAGTCTGTATCACAATGGTTTGGGATGAGAAGCAATGAGGCAGTAACTGTGGAGAAGAGAAAATGGTTTTAAGAGATATTGCAGAAGTAGCCCTATTCAGAGTTGGCAGAGGATCAGATAGGCAAAGGGAACTCAAGGAAAGAAAGAAACATGACAGATGGAATTTTAAGCACCGGTGAAGGAAGGATGTAGATAAAAAGGAAAGCGGAAGTTGGGGTAAGGGGCAAGTTTTGTGGGAAAGATTTTAAGTTCAGGTTCAGACATTTTGAAGGTAAGAAGCTTGCAGGACATCTAGGTAGAGATATATGTCCAGTAGGTTTTGAAGATGTAGGAGTGAGATCAGGGGAGAGATGGGACCTAGAGGGGAGATAATAAGAGTCCTCTGCATAGCAATGAAAACATGAACCGAGAAGGTCAGCCAAGAAGAAATGTTCAAAGAGAAGAGAAGGTCTAGAGAGAACTTTGAAGAATGGTCACATTTGGGGAGAAAGGGAGGATATTGAGCAAAAAGCAGTCAGAAAAAGAAGAACTAAGGCAGAATGTGAGATAAAAGCCAAGGAGCACGTGACTCTGGATCGGGAAGATGGGGTCAATAGTGTCAGAAGATGCCAGAACTTCAAAGATGAGAAAAGGTCATCAGATGTAGCAAATAAGAATTATTTGACAGGGAAGTTTCAGTACAGTAGTGAGGTTGATAGTTAAACTGCAAGAGGTTAAAGAGTGGATGGTTGGTAAGGATGTGGAAACAGCACCTACAGATTAATCTTTCTATGAGCTTCTCAGTGAAATAGAGGACAGAAAAGACAAGAGTTTGAATGTATGGCAGGCTTAAAGATGTTATTTGAAGGATAGAGAAGACTCAAGAATGTAGGCAACATTAAATGAACCATTAGATGGAGAGAAATTGAAGAGGGGAGAGAGAGAGAGAGAGAGAGAGAGAGAGAGAGAGAGAGAGAGAGAGAGAGAGAGAGAGAGAGAGAGAGAGAGAGAGAGAAGGAGGAGGGAATGAGAACAAGAGAGAGAGGACAGAGGGAGAGAAGTGTAAGCTGAAAGACAATAGCATGAAACACACAAATGGAAGGATTACTCTTGATCAAGTCTACAGAGAAAGGAGGAAAGTAAAAGGGAATAAAGACCTAGAGAGGTTTTGAGGTGTAGAAAAGGAGAGGTGAGGGATGGATGACTTGATCTTCTTGGTAAGTAGACAAAGTCATTTGCTGAAAGAGGGATTTAGGGAGTAGAAGTGAAAGTTGGAGGAGAGAAAAAAGGTTTTGGAAGTCATTATTAGGAATGTTGTGAGTCAATCAGAGGTGAATAAAAAGATCTTTATCTAACAATAGTTACAATTTGATAACCTGAATCAAGGCAACTAGGTAGTACAATGGAAAGAGTGTGGGATCTGGAATCAAGAAGAGCAGAGTTTAAATTCAGTCTCAGGCAGGCACTTACCTACTAGCTGTGTAAGCCTTGGCAAGTCACTTGACCTTTGTCAATCTCATTTCTCTCCTCTGTAAATTAGAGATAATAATATCACCTACCTCCTAGATTGTGAAGAAAAAAATAAGATATTTGTAAAGCGCTTTATAACCCTTAAAATGCTATGCAAATGCTGTAAAAAATGTTGATGGAGGGGGCAGATAGATGGCTCAGAGCCAGGCCTAAAGATGGGAGGTCCTAGGTTCAAATATGACCTCAGACACTTCCCAGCTGTGTGACCCTGGGCAAGTCACTTAACCCCCATCAACCAGCCCTTACCACTCTTCTGCCTTGGAAGCAATACACAGTATTAATTCCAAGACAGAAGGTAAGGGTTAAAAAAAAAAGATGGTGATGGTGATGAATTTATAATCAACCCAGGCTACTTCCTGTAGTAGCATTCAGTGTTCTGGAGTAGAAACAGAGAAAGTCGATAATGCCTATCATCATCTTCTTGAAATTCTTTTCTCTGAAATTGCTCTCTTCTGTCTCTCCTACTATCTGACTACTCCTTCTCAGTCTCTATTTCTTCATCTTTGCTCACGTGGCACCTATTAACTGTGGCTGTCCCTTAAAGGCTCTAGACTGTGTCCCTCTTCTCCCTTTATGCTACTTTGCTTGGTGGTCACATCAGTTCCCATGCACTCAATTATCTCTATGTAGATGATTCCTCAGTCTATGTAGCTCTAAGCTCTCTTCTGACCTTCAGCCATCTATCTGACAATTGCCTACTGAACTTTTTGAATTAGACATTCCCTAGATAACTTAAACCAATGTCCAAAACTAAGGTCATTATCTTTCCTCTAATACTTTTCCCTCTTCCTAACTTCCCTATTATTGTCAAGTAATATCTTCCCAGGAACTGAGGCTCAAAAACTAGCCATCATCCTTATTCTCACCTTCTTCCATTTCCAATCGGTTGCCCTCCCTCTAAGATTGTTTCCAATTTCACATATATCTTATCTGCATATAGTGTTTTGCATGTTGTTTCTCCCATTATTCAGAACTTTTTGAGGACAGGGTCTGTTTTTAATTCCTTTATTTTCTCCAGTACTCACCACAGTCTCTCTCTCTATCTGTCTTTCTCTGTCTCTCTCTCTGTCTGTCTCTGTCTCTGTCTCTCTGTCTCTGTCTCTGTCTGTCTCTCTGTCTCTGTCTGTCTCTCTGTCTCTGTCTCTGTCTCTGTCTCTGTCTGTCTCTGTCTCTGTCTCTGTCTCTCTCTCTTCCCTCTTCAATTTCTCTCCATCTAATGGTTCATTTAATGTTGCCTACATTCTTGAGTCTTCTCTATCCTTCAAATAACATCTTTAAGCCTGCCATACATTCAAACTCTTGTCTTTTCTGCCCTCCATTTCACTGAGAAGCTCATAGAAAGATTAATCTGTAGGTGCTGTTTCCACATCCTTACATAGTAACTGCCTAACAAGTGTTGTTGACCAACTGGGAGGTGGGGTAGTGACACGGAGTTGAGGATTAACTGAGAAGGAAGAGCAGAAGGCTATGGAAGCAACAGATTCAAAGATAAGGACTAGTTCAGCTGTTCAACTGATTAATTCAGCCCTGTGAAGGGAAAAGAGGCCAGAATAGGGGTCATTAACCCTGAGATGAATTGGGAGAACAAAGAGAGATTAAGGTATAAAATGTCCCAGGGAGACCGAATTCAGTCTGAGGAGGAGAGAAACAATGGGAAAGGTAGAAGGATTTCCACTAGATAAGGGTCTTTCAGAGACTAAGATCTCCCAGGTGGACAGTTTCAAATGTTGGTAAGGTCTAAGCCCCTGTGTAAAGCTGAGGAAATTGAAGATGAGCATCATGGAACTTGAAGAGTCTGATAAAGTGGGAGGCCAGAGTATCTGAGGATGAGGGTAAGGATTATGGTGGAGATGACTGCAAGCTGAGAAAGTAAAGAAAGTGACCTGCAGGTCAGTGGCTGATCATAACAAGGATTAAGACCAGAGATATTAACAGATGGAATGAGCTTCTGAAGAGAAGGTGCTGAGCCACAGGGATGGGGCAGCTGCATTTGGAAATCACAGTGAAGAACAGGGGATATACTGGCTCTTCCTCCTCCTGGCCAAGTGTTAAGCAAGATGTGTGAGAAAAGAAGCAGCCCATATTGGACAGAGTTGTGGTATGTCCAGGGGGAAAGCCAGATTTCTGAGAACATCAGAAGATAGGAGTTTGAGAGGAAAACTCAAAGATGAGTGAGAATGGATTCCAGAAGGCAAAATGTAAAAGAAGAGGAGCCTAAGGTCTGAGATATGATGGGGATGAAATTATGAGGACAGATATGACAGAGGCAGATAGGTGGTTTGGTCTGGAGTCAGGAAGACCAAAGTTCAAATCCAACCTCAGACACTCATTAGCTGTGTCACCCTGGATAAATCACTTAATCTCTGTTTGCCTTAATCTACTGGATAAGGAAATGGCAAACCACTCTGGTATGTTTGCCAAGAAAACCCCAGAGGGGTCATGAGTCAAACACACAACAGTTAGGGAAAGGAGTTTTAAAGGCAGATGGATGTTTGTGAGTTTAGGAATTAAAGGAATAGGAGTCAGGATGATATGTGGATAAGCTGGTAGTCAGGAGGTCCCAAGATTCTAATTAAAGCAGAATGTTAGTATGAAGGGGCCTCTGTTGCCCATATTTCCCACATAGAGTACACAATCTTGATTATAGCAGAGGAGAGGAGAGCTGGAGCTTATGGTGTATAGGAAGACTCTGTAATAAAGGAGACCTCTGCCAATGAAATGGAAATTCAGTAGAAAATCTAAGTCAAAAAACTCCAGAGGATCACAGATGCAGAGACTAGGACAATCTGAAACTGATGAATTTCAAATACTGTAGGGAAATGAGTCACCAGGCCCAACCTTATTATGTCTCAGGTTTCTGAAAGAATTGGTAGCTGTGATTGCCAACACACAGTCCAGGATCTCTTAAAATTGATGGAGTATAGGAAAAGTGCTGCAGTATTAGGGATAAGCAAGTTGCTGCCCCAAGGTAAAAAAAAATATGGGGGGTGGGGGTGGGGGGGAGATTTTCAAGTTATATCCTGATGAATGTGACTTCAATTTCTGGTAATTTTTTTTTTATTTTTAAATTCATTTAATAGGATTTTTAAAAATTAGGAAGAGCCAGAATGAGTTCATTAAAAATAGGTTATACCAGTCTGATAGTCAATCAGTCAATATACGTTTATTAAGTACTTACTAAGTTAATGCTAGGGATACCAAAGGGAGGGAAAAGATAGTCCCTACCCTCAAGGAGTTCCTAGTCTAACAGGGGATACAACATATAAACAACTATACTCTAACATGCTGTAAGAGATAAACAACAAACAATATAGGAGGATTGAGAGGGGCTTAAGAAGAAGAAGATAAGATTTTAGCTGGGACTTGAAGGAAGCAAGGGGAGCCAGGAGGTGGAAATGAGGTAGGAGGATACTAACACCATTTCCCTTCTTGACAGGATTACACACCTGGCAGATTGTTCTATACATACTCTTCCTAGATTTTCAGTGTAGGTAAAATTTCTAATGATTTCATTTTGGACAAGAAGAGGTGCTAGGCTTGAGGAGAGGTAGTAAATAGTAAGGCAAATTCAGAAATAGTTGAACGAATGGACACGAATGGAATTCATTCAATGATTCAATGTCAACTGGAATAGAGGTTTGTTACAAGGGAATCACTTTAAAAGACTGATATATATTAATTTAAGGTCGCCAAGGAATCAGCAATGTAATTCCTAAATGAAAACTTAAATCAGCCATCAATCTTTTATGGAGTTTAATTACAATAGGAGGAAGTAATTAGAGATAGAGAGAGAGAAAAGGGAGAGAAGGAAATAGGGCTTAAATACCCCTTCTGTTTAGGCTGGGCCAAAAGGCCCAAACCCTTAGATAGCTGGGGCAAAGAAAAGAGATCAGTCCCTATTACTCACGTGACCAAAATGGAGAAACAGTCTCAGAGGCCCCCACCTTCAGCTTCCTTCAGCGCAAGCTTCTCAGAGCCCACACGAACCACACCGACCAACTCCTCAACCCCTCCTTGGAGTCTTCAGACCCCCCTGATCTTTAAGGAAACCATCCAAGTTGCCTCCCCTCAGTTCTCACATCTACCAATCACTGTCCATCAATTTCCCTGTGCCAATGGAGGCTCTAGCTTAACCCAGGACTGCCCAGAGGCTTTGCACATGTCTGTTGAAGGTCATATTTTCAAATGATTAAATCTTTGCTCCTTTGCTACAGCCCTTTCTAAATCCTGTTAACCTGAGTAGGGTAGAGATTGGAATAATTAAATTTTGATCTAGGCTGCAGCCCTTACTCAATCCTATTAGGACTGAATAGGGTGGAGATTGATTCTAAGTATCTCCATTGTGTCAATTCTAAAATCAATCATGACTCAAAGAAATTCCTGTTCTATGCTTAAGCATAGGTCAAAGTCCTTTCCATTGTTCAGCAAAAGGTTTCTGTCCTAAAGTAATCTTAAGAAGTGAAGAGAAGGAACCTCCCATGCCAATGGGGTTCCCATTCCAATAGACTATCAGTAAGAAATTTTCCAAGTATGAAATATCCCAATGGTGAAATTTCCAACATTTATAAGTCTAAGGAATTTTGAGGTTTATAGGTTGAATGCATAAAAGGCATGCTTATCAAATTTGTGGATGACACAATGCTTGTAGGTGTAGCTAATAAGTCTAAACAATCAACAAAATAAAAAATTAAACCCTGATTCGGAGCCTTTGCTGATTTCTGAGGTATCACTGCTCAAACTTAAATTTTGACAATCTTAGCTCAATGAGCTGGCTCCAACAAACTTCCCTCTCAATGAAAGTCATCAAGTAGAAATCACATAATCTCAAGTAATGGTATATTTAGAAGGGATCTCTATCAGGGCAGAGTTTGGAGTAGATAGTCTCTGAGGTCCCCTCATCCACCTCTGAAATTATGTGATTTTTCCAAAAACGTTATCTCGTGCTGCCAAAATATCAAGGAAGTTCAGAGAAAATGAGGTTTCAGAAAGACCCTTTGGATATGACACATAAGAAGAGGTCACTGATAACCTTTGAGAGGGCAGTTTCAGGAGAGTGGTGGGGACAGAAGTGAGGCTTTTAGGAGCTTGAGAAGTGAGTGGGTGGTTAGGAAGTGAAGCAGTGAGAATATACTACTCCTAGAAGTTTAACAGTGAAGGGGAGGAGAGATCTAGGGCAATAGCTTCAGGGGGTATTTCATTTAATCATCAAAACCCTGTGAAGTAGGTAGAAAGGTAATTATGATCTTCTTTTTATAGACCAGCAAACTGAAGCTCATAGAAGTTAAATAATTGGCCTAGGGTTACCCAGACAATTATTGACAATTTTTGTATTTGAATATGTGTCTTTTAGTGTTGGGTTCATTGTGTTTACCAATATGGCCATCACTTCTAATAGGAGAAATAAATTTCATTTCCCACTGTTGTGGTAGGTAAGACCTAGGGATGCAACATAAAATTTCAAATTGTTCATTCTATGTTAACATTTGAAATGCAAATAGGAGTACTGTTTTCCAGGATGCCCAATTTGGTTCATTGAATTATTCTGATGTTTAGCAATACACATCACAGAAATGGTCCTTTCCTCAATCCTACCACAGCTGTTTATGGCTAGGATAAGAGAAAAAAAGGAGAGATAGGAGGAAAAGGTAAGTCATATTTTTTTTAAATGCCGAGGAGGAAAGGAAATAACATACCAAGTAGTTAGAGAACAGTATTTCCTAAAAGCAGAATATAATGAAGCAGTGAGCCAAGGAAGCCAAAATGGCAGAAGTTGTTGGAATAGCAGTGAACTACAGGATCTACCCACCTTATTTGTCTGTTAGGCCTATTCCTTTCCCTTTCTCCCTCCCTTCCTTGCTTCCTTCAGTTCAAAAGATCAATTCAGTAAGGATTCATTAAGAGCAAGGAACTGTGTGAAGCATTTTGCATAATATCAAAAGTACCTCAGTGGATAAAGAACTGAATCTGGAGTCAGAAAGACCCAAGTTCAAATCATGTCTTAGACACTAGTCCTGTGACCTCGTGCAAATCATTTAACTTGTATTTGTCTTCTTCATTTGTAAAATGGGGATAATAGTAACACCTACCTCTCAAGGCTGTAGTAAAGATCTAATGAGATAAAAGTGCTTTGCAAACTTTAAAGTGCTATATAAATGCTAGCTATTAGTATTAGCTATTATTAAAATAGTCCCAACCCTCTAGAAGTTTACATTTTAGGGGAAGAGAACATATAACATTTGCACAGGTAAATAAATACAGAGTATATACAAAGGAATTTAAAGAGTGAGAATACTATTAATTGGGAGGGTGAGGATGTAGGAGGTGACACTTGAGATGAATTTAGAAAACTTAGGCAGAAATCCTACAAACCAGAGGTGAGGAGGAGGAAGTGCATCCCAGGTTCAGGTGACCATTTTTAGAAAGATTTAGTACTGAGAAATGGAAAAAAATAGGTATAGAGGGTAAGGCTAGCAGGCTAGTTGAACTGGCATGGAGAGAGGATGATGGGAATTAATATGAAATATGACTGAAGAAGATGGGAGCCCAACTGAAGAGGGCCTTAAATGCCAACCTGAGAATTTTAGATTTTATTTTAGAGGTAGTAGGAAGCCATGAACAATTTTTGAGTTGGGATATGTCATGACCAAATCTGAGCTTTAAGAATATCTGTTTGTATAATCAAAGAGTATATTTGATCCAGTAGTTCTTCTACTAGGTCTGTATCCCAAAGAAATTTTTTTAAAAGGAGGGCAGGGATGACCTATATGTACAAAAATATTTATTAGCAGCTCTTTGTGTGGTGGCAAAGAAATGGAAATTGAAGGAATGTCCATCAGTGGGGGAATAGCTCAACAAATAGCGATATGCACAGTATAACAGGTAAAGGAAAACTGTTGTGCTATAAGTCATAATAGGTTGGATGACCTCAGAAAAAGTTGGAAAGACCTATATGAACTGATGCAGAGTGAAATAAGCAGCACCAGGAGAACACTGTACACAGTAAAAACAATACTGAACGATGATCAACTGTGAAAACTTAACTATTCTCAACAAAAGAATGATCCAGTACAATTCAGAAAAACACGACAATGAATGCTATCCACCTCCACAGAAAGAACTGCTGGAGTCAAAATGCAGATCAAAGCATGCTAATTTTCACTTTAGGTTATTTGGATTTTTATTTCAAGGGTTTTGGTTTTACATGAGTTTTCTATTTTAACAAACCAATATGGAAGTATGTTTTACATGATAATAGATGTATAATCCAGATGAAATTGTTTACCATCTCCTGGAGGCTGGGGTGGAGGGGGGAGTTGGACAGTATAGAGGGAGACAATTTGGATCTTATAAGTTTGAAAAAAAACATATGTTGAAAATTATTATTACATGTAAATGGGAAAATAAAATACTTTTAAGAAAATAAAAAGAAATTGTGTGGGAGTTGACTTGGAGGCAAGGAAAGAAGTCTGGGGATAATTGATATGAGCAGAATCTTCATTCCTCCTGCCTATATTTTAAAGGTCTGCTGAGATGTCAAAAGAGGGATGAACTCTGGGTTCTGCAGTAGTGACATGGGAATGAAAGTATTTT
Source organism: Monodelphis domestica (assembly GCF_027887165.1). Taxonomy (NCBI): domain Eukaryota; kingdom Metazoa; phylum Chordata; class Mammalia; order Didelphimorphia; family Didelphidae; genus Monodelphis; species Monodelphis domestica. Next base: position 263,741,667 of record NC_077230.1, on the reverse strand, counting down.
GGAGAGAAGGAAAATCTGTAAGGAAAGGGGAGAGCTTGAGAGAATGATAGCTATGTTGGTAGGGAAGATAGAGATGGTGGTGGTGAATGGGACCTAGAACAGTACACATGCTAATAATCAATGGATAAAATGCTTTACCAAAAGGAGAACAAAAAGGGTCCCCAAGCCTATATGAAAGAGAAAAAACCCCAAAACCAAAGGATAAAGAACAAATGATTGGGGGGGGGGGCAGTGGTTGAAACTTATTATAATTCTAGAAGAGAAGGAGGGCTGGAGAAAGAGGGTGGTGAGTCATGCTTTTAGAAATTCATCACTCACTCCCAGTCTAATTTGAGTTTATTTTAAGGCCCATGTTGGACACAGGAGATATGGGAGTTCAAAGCTCTCTCCTGGTTGCTGAGCACTAAGTGGTATTAGTGCTGCAGATTCTGCTAAAGACCATCAGACCACCCCCAAACAGAGAACATGCCTCAGTGTGTCTTCCTCTAGTCAGACTAAACAACCAGCCTAAAGGATTTTTATCATCAGGTTTTAAAAATTAAGGATGGGGGAGAGGGAGAGAAGGAGAAGAGAACAAAGAAACTCTTGGATGAAGATACCATCTCTATCAATACAAGTTGACAAATATAGTCTTAGAGAGTTACCTAGAGTCACAAGAGATCAAGCAACTTGTCACAAAGTGTCACATAGCCAACATAGCCGATGTTGTATCAGACATGGGACATGAACTCAAAAGGCCAGCTCTCTGTACACTACACTATGCTGCCTTTTGGCTGGGGGAGAAATTAAGTTTAAGTAAAGCACAGCTCCTGTCCTTTTAGAGCTCAGTCTTATATGTAGAATATGACAAATATACAATAATATGAAATGATATAAAATCAATCTCTTGGTGGAGGGGACCTCAGTGGTCATCTAGTCCAAAAGATACCTGAGATATCTTCTCTAAAACAGACCCAATAACCAGTCATCTAGCCTTCACACTAAGACCACAGAGTAAGGAAACCCATCTCCTCTCAAGACAATCCATTCCACTTTCGGACCACTCTAATTGGTACAAAATCTTCCTCTCTGTGACTTCTACCCATAGTTCCCAATTCTGCAATTTGGAACCAAATAGAATAAGTCTAATCCCTCTTCGACATGATAGTCCTCTAGATATCTGAAGACCACTATCATGTTCCCTCTTAGTCTTCTCTTATCCAGTCAAAATACTTTCTTCAATAATTACTTAGAGGTCATGATCTTAGAGGATCCTCATTTTGGTTGCCTTTCTATGAACAGTCAATAATACCCTCCCTTCCAAAATGATCTTCTATTGTTATGTGTATATGTATGTACTAACACAAGCTAACATAGTACATAGACACATATGTGTACATATGTGATTATATAAAAGAAATTCATACATAATTACATGTGTACATATGACTTTCCCCTAACCAACTGAGTTCTTTGCAATCAGATTGAGACTGTTTGATTTTTGTACTTTTATCATCATTACCTGACACAATGCCTGGTACAAAGTAGATGCTTAATGAATGCTTTTAATTGGTTGATACATTGACACTTTCCAACTTCTCAATATTATTTTAAATATATATTGCCTCAAATTCCATATTGTATTCCAGATGTGATCAGGACACAGTAGGGGTATCAATATTCTCATTTTGGATACCCCATTTCTCATTAAAGTCCCATGTTGCAATAAGATTTTTTGACTGCCATGACTCCCCCTGGATTCATATTGAACTTGAGAATTCTCTTCATTTGAACTGTTATTTAGCCAGACTTTCCTGAACCCATAAATGTAAGGTTGTTTTTTGAACTCCAAAACTAGTTTTCTTGAACTCATGAGAAGTAGACAAAAGTAGTATACAACTGAGTTTTAAAAAAATGTTTACCTTCTGTATTAGAATCAATATTGTGTATTGGTTCCAAGGTAGAAAAGTGGTAAGGGCCAGGCAATGGGGGTTAAGTGACTTGGTCAGGGTCACACAGCTCAGAAGTGTCTGAGGTCAAATTTGGACCCAGGACCTCCTGTCCTTAGGCCTGGACACTAACCACTGAAACACCTATCTACCCCTCAAGCACATAGTTTTTTGCTAGTAGTTGTGTTCAGGCTTAATGAAACATCTGGGAGCATTAGCATCCTGTCTTTTATTGTATAATTTCTTTTTCCTTCTTTGTTACACATATGCTAATTAATCTCCATACTCAGTGTAGATATAGCTTGCCTTGTAAATTGATGTATTTTTAAAGATTTCTATGTGAATTATAGTTTTAATAACATATAGACATATCTTTCCATCTATTGAAATCATCACTTCGCAGATGCTTATGCTTGTGGGTTGTCAACATGACACGTTGATATTCTAAGAGTCCAGAGAATATGATAAGCCAAAAGAGGAAAGACTTACTAATATGGACAAGACCCAAGCAGAGTGAACTTCCCCACCACAACAGGTGCAAAAGATTTAGTGAAGAGCAGCAATAATGATGAGAAAAACAGACTATTTCCCCTGGAGCCTTTTCAACTCCTGGAGCTTTCCTTCTGCTATTGCTCCTTTACTTTCTCTGGTTTGGGCCCTTTGAGCCCTGAAGGGGTGTGTTGGTAACCCAAAGTAACCCTAAAATGACTAGACTCCATGGGGATTCAATGTAAATTCCAGGCTAACCTGAAAAACAAAATTTGTTCTGCAAAGGGAGGAACTAGGAGCCACACATACATGGACATGCACACACACACACACACAGACACAGACTCTCTCTCAGATGTAAGGGAAAATGTTCTAATTGTTAGGAACTATCTAAAAATTTGGGGGGCACTGAGTTTTCCACCACTCAAGATCTTCAAGAAGAGATTCAATGGCCATACATTATGAACATTACTGATCTTCTAAAGGATTGTGCCTACATTTTTATGTACATTTTTATATTGGTCACTCTATGCTATCCTTAACCATTGTGTTTTTAACAAGCCACAACAAAACTGGACAAAACTTCTCTCATCAAAATTTGCCATCAGGAAGTCACTCAATGTCAATGTCAACCATCACGGTTTCCCCATGAGCTGATCTTGACCTACAGGAATCTAGCAGGACCAGATGAATTTTGCTAAAGTCAGTCTAGCTAAATTCCTTATTGTAAAGCCAGACAGCAGTGACACATGGCTGCCTAAAAAAAAGCTAATTCAACTGTGGATTATGTTAGAATAAGCAGCAAGTCCAGGAATAAGGAGATGATAGCCCTACTGTGCTCTCCCCTGGTCAGAACACATCTGGAATTTGGTGTCTATTTATGAACATCTTCTTTTAAGAAGAACATTATTAAGTGTCCAGAGAAGAGCAAACAGGTTGGTGAAAGGCCTCCAATTCAGGCCAAAGAGGATCAGTAGAAGGAATTACTGGTGTTTAACCTGAAGAAGAGCTTTGGGGGACATCAAAGCCATTTTCAAAGTATTTAAAGAGCTGTCACTTGGAAGAGTAATTAAACTCGTTCTTCTGGTCCTTGAGGGCAGATCTAGTATCAATGGGTGGAAGTTGCTTAATGGCAAATTTGAGCTTGAGTAAAGAAAAACTTCCCAATGATTAGAGCTATCCCAAAGTAGAATGAGTGTTTGCAAATGCTAGTGGATTTCTCCCTTACCACTGGCTTTCGGGGAAGTCAGGCTGATCCATTGTTGCCTATCTCTTTTAAAGCATTCTTCTTCAGATTTGGGTTGGATAAGAACTAGGCTTCTGAGGTCTCTTCCAACTCAGAGATTCTATAATTATCAGCGTGACTACTAGTAAATACTGAAGGAGCTTTCCATAGTAACGAGTCAGGTCAGCTTTATATCCATTTTGTCTCTAGTTTCTCTCTCTTTGTATGCCTTAGCCCAGATGAAAATGAATATCAACAGCATTTTGGGTATGAAAGCATTGTGCCCTCTAGGCTAATGAAAAAGGGCATATAACACCAGGTTTAAGTCTTAATTCTATGTCCTGTAGCAATGAGATCCTGAGAAATTTGCTTTTTCTTTCCAGGCCTCAGTTTCCTAGCCTATGTAATGGAGATGATACTTGTACTACCTGCCTCACACTACTCTTATCAGGGATTCATCTTTTTAAATCCAAAGAAGTGCCAATGAAATGCAAGATAATGATGATACAAATCTCAAATAATCGATTATTTAAAACTTATTTGCATTTGGATGTGCAAATGATTTATTTCCTAAATTTATTTTGTTTTGAATGATGTTGAAATTTGTTTGTATTCTTAAAGATACAGCCATCTTAACAGCCAAAGCAGGAGATCCTGCTCTTAGAGAACAGGAGGAAGCAGAGAATTAAAATTTGCTCTTCACAAAGCAATGTATACATAGTAGGCATTTTGTGAATGAATTCTGTTGGTTTGGATTGATAACCCACAGGCAGATAACAGAAAGCTAATAATGAGAAGAAGGAGGAGTTAAGTACAAATGGAAACCAGTGAAAAACAGAATTCAGAATTTCATTTGTAGGTTAGGCAAGCAGACCTTGAATTTTGCTGCCTCCGTTACCAATAGCCTTTGCATGCTCCAATATCCTTGTCTTTAATCATATCTCACCTTTAGTATCTAATTTTTAATAAAAGGTCCTGGAATAGTTAGTATAACAAATGTGGGGTGAGGTTTTGGCAAGATTGAAGCATCAGGCCTGCAGAGTGACACTTTCTATGTATGCATTTAGGGGCAGGCAAGGCTATTGAGGATTTCACGCCTAGGATGCCAAGTGGCATTCACCATCTGTCTACTGCCTGTCTCAGTCAGGATAAACAAGAGCAGTTCAGGGCCGAGCACATTGGTCATTCATGGGAGACTTCAAGTTGCTTCAGCTATTGCTGAAAATGATCCCCTAGTGATCTAGTCGTCAAATCTCATTGTGGGGGAGAATGGAAAAGATGCTTAGGATCAAAGAGACTAAGGTGAGGCTACCTGATTAGTAGGGCTGACAAATCTCCACAGGAGTAGCCTATAGAAATGGGGGTCATGGGGTGAGATCCTGGGATATAAATTTTAGGGGTGGAACTATAAAAAACTGATACCATCATTCTTTGAACAATATGGTGCCGTGCTAAAAATACAAGACTAAGAGGCAGGAGACACAGGTCCAGATCCTGACTCTGACACTTTCCAGTTGTATGACCTTGGGTGATTTGCTTCATGCCTAAGAAACTATGTTCTCTTATCTAATAGTCAATAATCCTTGCACAATCTACCTTAAAGGTTCATCATTAGGATACAGTTTACATTTCAAAGCACTATAGAAATATGAGTTGGTGTCAAAATGGAGAAGATGGAGGTGAAGTTCAATTTCAGTCCAATAAGAAATCACCAAAGCTATCTCAATAGCCATTGAGCACATGCTCAAATGCTCAAATAAATGCTCTCTGCCTCAGGGTTGGAAGGGGTTGTGGTGGAGAGGAATAGACTTCTTGCTAGAGGAAAAAGGTTCTCAGAAGCAATTAAGTCCAACCCCAACATTTTATAGATGAGAAAACTGAGACTTAGAGAATTTGAATGACTTGTCCAAAGTTATTCAGCAACAGAGGGAAAAGCTCAGTCTTGGTTCTTTGGCTACATTATCAATAATCAATGCTCTTTCCACTGTAAGACATAGATGGAAAGAGACTGTAGAGAACATCCAGTCCAACTTCTTTCATTCTACAGATACAAGAAAAGTAAGGAGAAATTAAATGATTCGTCTATTGTAACACAACTAATAGGTATCAGGATTTAAACCCAACTCCTCTAACTCCCAGTCTCACCTAAAATCTTTCCTTCTCTAGGAAGCCTTTCCTGATCCCTCAGTTGATAGTCTTTAACTTATCCTGTATATAGCTTGTTTATGTATTCTTATTCACATATTACCTCCCCATTAGTTTGCCAAGACCTCAAGAGCTGTCTTTTGCTTTTCTTTGTAATCCCCAGAGCTTAGCACAGTGCCTAGTACATAGTAAAGTGTTTAATAAAAATGTATTGATTAACAGACTTTCAACACTACCATACTGGATCTATATGCAAGTAGCATTAGGTAAGGGCAGATATTAGGAGCATGGGTTCTTCTAACTCTTGTCTATCTTTCACTACCGAGAAGGAGAAAAGAGAGGAAACAAACCTGGCTCCTAAGCAATGGAAAGAAATAAACCCTCCAGAAGAGGTCTGAGTCTATTCCCTGTCCCCTTGGAGGCCTTCATTGGAATACTCAATTGTGGAGATGGAGAAGAAATTCTAGTTATTAATCCACATGGATTAAGACTACAATAGACTTTCCTGGTGAACCATTCTTAAAAGGTTTTTTCATTTGGATGATGACAATTATTTTCCTTTTTTCCCTCTAATGGCGTGTGACTGGCCTTGCATTAAAACTATAAATCACCAGTTTCATGGACATTCTCAGAGGATATGGGGGTCAAACTACCACCTGGCATAATGGAAAGAGAATAGGGTTGGCTGTCAGAAAGTCCAAATTCAAATCCCAGCTTTGCTACACAGGTAGCTAGGTGACCTTGGTTGAGTTATTTTGCTTCTCTGATCTGAGTTTCCTCAAGAAGGGTGAGTCCATTGGATGATTTTGAAGACCCCTTCTAGCACTAATATTGCTGTAAGAATGACTGCCCCATTGGGAGGAGAATGGTATTAAAAACTAATGCTTATGCTCTATATTCATGCAATTTCTGCTGTAATTCTATAGCCACAGAATAAGAACCGGGTTAGCTTTGAGCTGCCAAGAGATGAGTTATTTTTGTTGTCCTCTCAAATGACTATAACAGCCAAAAGAGCCTTTGAAAAAAGTATCTCCTATAATTATGTACTCAGAGCCAGCTTTGGGCAGGGCATTCAGCTAGATGCCATGCAGCATACATTGATGTATAAGACACGGTCACTTCCCAGAAGAGCTCAAAATCGCTTTGGGAAGCCAAGAAAAACCCCTCTGAAAAACAAACTAATAATACAGACAGCATATGGTACTGAAGAAGGAGGAGACAGTAACTGCTATGGAAGTTCAAAGTAGGAATAGTGTACTGTAGGTTAAAGTATTCAAGGCAGCCTTCTTGGAAGAAGGTGAATTTGAATTGGGTCCTGAAAGATAGATAGGATAGAGATGGGAAAAGTATCCTGATTTAGTGCAAAGAACTCTGGATTTGGAGCCATGGGATCTGATTTTTATTAGCACACCTATCACTTATTAACTGAGGGTAAACCTCTCTGGGTCCTCGTTTTGTCATCTATAAAATGGGTATGATATCATTGGTACTCCCCGACTCATACTGTTGTTCTGTAGGTAGCGCTCTGTAACCCTTACAATGTTATAGATGACTGAGTTATGAGGGTTACAAGAGAGTCTCATTGTGGTTTAATTTTCAGTGAAGACTCAGTAGGGGAAATTGTATCAACTTGACAGAAGCAACAATTGAGTTTTCTCAGAAGATATTCATGTAGGTATCTTTCTGAAGGGTTCTTATTACTGGAGCACCAAAGTATTTTTTGTATTCAGTAAATAGGGACTCAGGAGAACAGTTTAAAAGAGAGAATTCTGAAGGTGTCTGTCCCTGGAGATGTGGGAGAAGTTGGAATGGGGAGGCTCAGTTCCTATGGGAGGAATGGGTCCCAGGACCTGGAATAGCGATACATTTCTCCTGAGAAGAGAAAGGGAATAAACAACTGCCCCTTCTCCCTCTCTCTTTCTTTATTTTTCAGAATTCATTTAGGCCTGTGAATGATTTCCCAAGTGAAGTCTATGACTGTATTTTCTGAGTCACCCCTGATTGCTTTGAAAATGGCTCTGATGTCAAAAACCAGGCATTATAGTAGTTAGGAAACTAGAGGCAGCCCAGGAGTGGCTGTTTACCTTCTTGGTTAGCAGCGTGGAAAAAAAACAGTAACCTTGGAGAGAATTGAGAAAGAAACATGTAGGGGAAAGTCAGACCTATTCCCTCCTCCCATTACCTAATCCTAATTCCTTCCCCCCTGTGATCTGTGCTCCCCTCCTCTGTCCTGTCCCCATCCTATCCCACCTGGTCCCATCCAGTCCAATCCAATCCAATCCAATCCACTGGGCTGCCTCTGCCTTCTGATTCAACAAGACTATTTGAGATGCATTCACTTAAAAGTTAGAATTACTTCCACAGGAAAAAAAACAACAACAATTTCCCAAATTGCCTAGGAGCTATGACTAAGAGGTTTTGCACAGTAGGGTTTCAGTGGTGTTTTTATTTTTTCTTATTTTGACTAAAAGGAGAAAAAAAACAAATCTAAAATTAGCCCTTGGTGGTTTTTCTTTTCTTTTTTTCTTTTCTTTTTAATTTAGGGCTTTGTCAACATGAGATTTTTTTTGCAATAAGCAATATTACAATTCTCTGACATTTTCATTGCTGCTTCTTGACATATTTAGGAGGGCTTTAAAGGTCTTCTTAGCAAGAAGGAAAAAGAAATGACCGTTCCCAAAGCACCATATGTTTCCAATTGTTATCTCAGATGCTGGGAGCCAGGCCTGGCCTTACATCTTGCAGCAGTGGATATTTTCCTGGGGAAAGGTAGGTTTCCTGTGCTCAATTGCTTATTAGGACCTCAGGATGAACCCAATTCATTTTAATTTCATATGGCTCGACAAGCAAACATTTATTAAGCATCTACTGCATATGTGCTGTCACCAACAAACAGAAATATTTTTTGCAGAGCTTCTAAATATGAAACATTAGACCCAGAGAAGGATACAAAAAAATAGGAAACTGGGTAGGTCTGTGCCTGCTTTAAGTGGCTCACAGTCAAGCTGCTAGAATCTGCACATAAAAAGAGTTAACAATATAAGGTGGTGAATGAGGAATGTAGGCAGGAAGCACACAAGAGTTTCAAGGGAGATAAAGCTCCCTGTGGACTGGGGTGATCTGGGAGCACTCTACTGAGAAGGTAAGAGTGGAAGGGAATGAGCATTTATTAAACACCTCTATGTGTCCAAGCACTTTACAAATCGCTATCTTATTTGCTCCAAGGGAGAACTAGACGAAAGCACTGTGTTGTGTAAAGACACCAGAGCAGAAATTTTCTTGGCCTATTTGGGAGATCATGAAATAGATTATTAGTCCAGCTGAAGTGGAAGGATGGGGTGGGAAGTGGAGCAGTGATTGGTAGGAGATCAGGCTGGAAAGACGATATTAGCAGGACTGATAGGTGGCTCAGTGGATTGAAAGCCAGACCTAGAGGACAGGAGGTTCTGGGTTTAAATCTGACCTCAGACACATCCTAGCTCTGTGACCCTGGGTAAGTCACTTATTCCTCTTTTACTGTTCTTCTATCTTGGAACTAGTACACAATACTGATTCTAAGACAGAAGGTAAAGGTTTAAAAGGCAAGAGAGGGAAAGTGCTATGCCTGTGGACTAGGGCAAGGAAAGGCAACAAGATATTCCTCTTTTCTAAAACAAACTTTGCTTGATCCCTTTGTTCCTCCCTGGTGATAGAGGCTTGAGAAGTAATTTGGAGGGGGAGTGGAGGGTGTGTGGACAGCTAGTCCATTTCTGTGTGGTCAGGACATCTCATCCACTTTGCCACAGGCTGCCCTATTAAACTATATTTGACACAGCAGGCAGAATATTAGGGCTTTGGGGCAGTGGGATTAGAGTAAATCTGTTTACACAAAATATTATGATGAATTTTAATATACTTTGTTCCTGGGGGGTTCAGGAGGAATTTCTTTATTGGGGAGGACAGTGAAACTTTTTCTCCAGAGTTCTAGGGTGGGGTCTAAAAGACTGAAAATTGTTTTTGGTTCAGAATGATTCAGAGCCTTCCCTGACAAAGGAAAATAGCTTCTTAAGGTCCCTTTCAGTCTGTGATGGATGGTTTAGGAGGTACCTCATGAGGCTCTTTTTCTGATGTGAAAGGAGGAGAGACATTTCTAAAGCTGACAGAATCACTTCTCCATCTTTTGACTAAGATCAATGTCTAAAGTTGACAGACTGGTCTCTGTTCCAGTTTTGTTCCTCCTTGGAAGCACCTTTCCCTGGGAGGGAGTCAGTGAATGTCTGTTATAGCAGGAACTTCTTTGGCATAGACTCTATTTTCTTTGAGAATCTAACTTCTGAGATTATTTTTGCCTCCATTTTTCATGAGATGGTATATTCAAGAGAGGGAGATTAGGACAATTTGTAATGATATTTCTGGGAAGAAGAGAGGGGGTGCTGCTGGATTACTTACAAAACCCATAGCTTTTATACAAACTTTAAAAAAATCTTTTCCTAAATTGCAAGCATAGCCCTAAGGATCAAACTGTCAGAAAACAGAAAAAGAAGGCAAATCAACAAAAGAGAAGTATAGGGAAGATATCTTATGGGGATAGTCAACATTAGTTCTTTACCATTACCATTAATTACCATTAATCTTATGCTATAACACTCTGCTTTATTCTCCTATCATGTACTGAAAAAGAAAAATGACTCTCAGAAAAGAGAAAAACAGATATTCTGAAAAGCAAAAAAGAGATAAACAAAATTGAAAATAAAAACTGAATTAATAAATAAAAAGAATTTGTCTTTTGAAAAGACTAATAAAAAATTTAAAACTAGGGGGCAGCTGGGTAGGTCAGTGGATTGAGAGCCAAGCCTAGAGATGGGAGGTCCTAGGTTCAAATCCGGCCTCAGACACTTCCTGGCTGTGTGACCCTGGGCAAGTCACTTGACCCCCATTGCCTAGCCCTTACCACTCTTCTGCCTTGGAGCCAATACACAGTATTGACTCCAAGACGGAAGGTAAGGGTTTAAAAAAAAATTTAAAACTATTAGCTCATTTTGGGGGGAAAGTCATTATAGTTTACTTTGTCTAATATCAGATACCTCTAGATGTCTCATCAGGATCTTGAATTCAAATATGTCCAATATCTGTTTTATTATCTTTCCTCTTTCTGATTTTTCTTTTCTAGAACCTCCATTTTTTCCATTTTCATGTTCCATTTTCTTATCATTAATCTTATGTGATGATACTCTGCCTTATATTATGCTTATAAGCATATGTTTATGTCTATATAATAAATGTAAGTTTATTGTATGCTTCCCAAAAGTAGTGGCCCAATTGGGGAATGGCTGAACAAATTGTGGTATATTACAGTAATGGAATAATATTGTACTATAAGAAATGATGAGCAGGATGCTTTCAGAAAAACTTGTAAAGACTCACATGAACTAATGCAAAGTGGAGTAAGCAGAACCAGGAGAACAGTGAACATAGAAACAACAATAATAAAAGATAGTCAACTGTGAATGATTAAGCTATTACTAGCAATTCTATGATCCAAGACAATCCCAAAGGACTCATGATAAAAAATGCCATACACTTCCAGAGAAACAACTGGTGGAGTCTGAATGCAGATCAAAGTAAATTGTCTTTCACTTCCTTCATTTTTTGTTTGAATTTTCTCCCACAAAATGACTAATATGGAAATACATTTTACATGTATAACTTATATCATATTGCTCACTGTGTCAGAGAGGAAGGAGGGGAGGGAGGGAGAGAAAGAATTTGGAACTCAAAATTTAAATAAGAGAATATTAAAAATTGCTTTTATATGCAATTAGGGGAAAATAAAATATTATAAAAAATCCAAAATAAGCAAAGAAAAAAAAGCAGGGACCATATTTTATTTTATCTTTGTTGTTAGCACCAAGCACAATGTTCTACACTAGCAGGTATTGTACTTGATTGCTTACTATGAATGAATGAATGAATGAATGAATGAATGAATGAATGAATGATAGAGTGAATGGATGAATGGTAAGGGAAGAGGCAAATAGGAGGCAAGGTTCAGAGTCTAGGTAACTAGGAGATTGACATTATCTAAAGAAAAAGAGTTTATTCTCAAACATATTTATTTTGATGAAGCAGCAAGATGTCCAACAGAAATGCATAGTAGTTGGTGGGAAATATAGGGAGGGAACTCCAGAAGAAAGTCTGAGACGAGACATATAGATTTGGAAGTCACTTGTTAGGGCAGATATGATAATAGAGGCAATGAAAGTGGAGATGATAGATATTTGAGAGGACATTGAGAGGACCTTCAGCAAAGCACTAAGCTTTAAGGAATAATCAAATTTAGGCAATTATTAGGTATCAGAGGAAGAGAAACATTAATAAAGGAAGCATAGAAGAAGCAATGTAGGAGACAGGAAGATCAAGGTCATATAACATCACAGAAAGTGGGAAGGGGACAATCATTTGTTAACGCTGTGCTAAGTGCTTTACAACAACCTTGTGAGGGAGAAGCTGTTATTATCCTCATTTTGCAGTAAAGAAAACTGAGGTGGAGGTTAAATGACTTGCCCAGAGTTCATAGTTTGTAAGTATCTGATGTCACATTTGAACTCAGTTCTTAGCACTGAGCTCCAGACAGCACTCTATTTATTGCACTACCTAGTTGCCTCTAAAACTAAGGGAGAAGACATTTTCAATGAGGAAATAATAGGTTAGTGGTGTCAAATGATACAAAAGGGTCAAAGAAAATTAGGATGGAGAAAGTACCACTGAATTTAAAGATAAGGATTTCATTGATCATCTCTTAGAGAGAATAGCTTGGGAAAGGGCAGGAAAGGATAAACCAGATTATCCCAGAGGAAGAGAAAATGAATGAGAAGAAAAGTGAGAAAGAGCTGATCTAGACCATTTATTTCAGAAATACCTATGACCCTTGACTTGTGGAGAGCCCACCATGGTTGTTATTTGAAGATTTCCACAGGGTTGTTTCAGGGTTCAAGTGAGCTTATGCGAACCTTAAGGTGCTTTAGAAATGCCCGTGATTATTTTATTTTATTATTCAAAGGGAATGGAAAGACACCAAATAACTCTTTCAGCAGGGCCAGGACAAGCACTGGGCTAGCCCAAAGAGAGGTCTCGGCTCCTATCCCCTTTATCATTGACATTATCTCTCAGCACCAGCTGAGGTTTCCCAAACTCTGCCACTCCCCTCCTCTTCTGTTCATTGCCTTTGATGAAGGCCATAACCAGAGGAGAGCAGGCCAAGGGGAGTAGGAGGATGACAAAACACAACATAAATGTCAACTATAAATGTCAGCTATTACCTCCCCAGTTTCCTCATGCACCATCCATGCAAACCAGCTGTTTGGCTCCCCAGTGGGGGTAACATTGCTTCTCTGGGAACAGAAACTTGAAGCAAACTTGGCTTAATGCAATTTAGAACAACTATATTGGACTGATCTGTGACTGCAGTGCCATTCTCACTTGCTCCCTGGCCTGGTCTGTGGTGGCAGATAGAGTGAGGAACAACCCCCCATGATGAAAAATACCATCAACAACATTGTGAAAACCTAGATATTAGAATTAGCACAACAGGGAAGGAAATTCAAGGCCAAGGAGTCTCTACTATCACTGGTGGCTGCACCTCTGTTTTTTCTCTTAATCCACACTCAATCTCCTCATGCTCTATGATGAATGAATGAATGAAGGAAGGAAGGAAGGAAGGAAGGAAGGAAGGAAGGAATGATTGAATGAATGAATGAATGAATGAATGCCAGAAGCCTTTTTTTTGTTGTTGTTGTTAAACCAAACCCAGTGCTATGCACTGGGAATATCAATACAAAATTTAATTAGTCCCTGATCTCAAAGAATTTCTTTTCAAATATGGAGAGACAATGTGTATATTCACATGGTAATCAGAAATGGATATTTTAGTTTGGAAAGATAAGGGATGGTCAGTAGAATACATTGACATGTGCTTATGGCAATATTGTTTTGATTATAGACTATTCCTTCTACCACATTTCTACTAACTCACATGCAATTGCCCTATAGCCTCTTTGCTTTCTCCACACTAAAGTCAATTTCTTTTACCAATAAAATAAATATACTTTGATTTTATATCCCAGAACCAGAATGCTATATCTGCCTTTGAGGGTTCTAGGGTTTGTGGGGTGTCTCTTCTATACTGCCATTGGTTCAAGCTCTTGCTGGCTGTTTCCCCTTGTTGTTAGCATCCAATTACTAGAACCTCAGTTCAAGTGAATTATTTAACATCTCTTAGCTTTTTCAAAGGGATATTTATTTCAAGATTATAGCAAAAATAAACATACAAACATTCCTCTCCAAACCTCAGGATATGTTCAGGCCTAGAAGATAAGAATTCCCTTTGAGAATAGGCTCAAGATTTAATTCATTTCTTACATGGCATTGATCCCATCAAGCTCTCATTCAGGATGAGTCATAGCTACTGGACTGAGGTCCTGAAGGTACTGACACTTCTTGATGTATCACTAATATACTGGCTCTGGAACCCAGACTCTGGAATTCTGGAGTTTTGGATCCCTCTGAACTTTCCAGACTTACAGAATCAGAGGCTTGATTTCCTTCACCTGAAAAAGGAAAGAATTAACATTGATAGCAAGGACCATTGCCCTTAGACCAGAAAAGGCTCCATAGTCTCTCCCCTTACAGGAGATACCATGGGTGAATAAGTCATTGATATAGGCAAAGAGAACGTGGCCAATGCTGATAGGCATTTGACTAAAGTCTAATAACCTTTATAGTCAATCAATAAATCAAAGAGCCTTCTCTTCAAAACATGGTAAGCTGGCCAGTGACATAATCCCTTCGGTTTCCAATTTTTTGCTCCCACAGAAAGAATTACTATAAACACTTCTGTATATAGGTCCTTTTCCTTTTTCTTTGATCTCTTTGGGTTGTAGTCTTAATAGAACTATTAGGTTAAAGAGTATGCACCCTTTTATAGTCCTTTAGGTATAGTTCTAAGTTGTTTTCCCAAATAATTGGACCAGTTTACAATTCTACCAATAGTCCATTAATGTACCTCTTTTCCCCACATCACCATTTGCCATTTTCCTTTCTGTCATGTTAGTCAATCAGATAGATGTGAGATAGTACCTCAGAGATGTTTTAATTTGCACTTCTCTATCCATTAGTAATTTAGAGAATTTTTTCATATGTCTATTGAGAGCTTTGATTTCTTCTTCTGAAAACTGCCTGTTCATATCCTTTGACCACTTACCAATTGTGAAATAGCTCTTATTTTTATACATTTAATTCAGGCCACTTTACGTTTGAAAAGTGAGAATTATATCAGAGAAATATACTGTAAAATTTCCACCTCAGTTTTATGTTTTCCTTCTAATATTGACTTTACTGGTTTTTCTTATGTAATATTTTTTAAATTTCATGTAACCAGAAGTATCCAGTTTATCTCCTATGATCATTTTTATTTTCTGTTTGGTCACAAATTCTTCCTTAGGTCTTACTTGGTACCATATTATACACCCTGGGACCTTTATTACACATACCACCAAGACCCAACAGTAACTGCTTTCAAGAAACTTGCAGTCTATTTGGTGAGGCAATATGAAAACCATTATGTACAAATGAGCTATCTCCAGGAAAATTGCAAATGATCAACAAAGAGAAGTCATTAGTATTAAGGAGTATTAGGAAAAAATTCCTGTAGAAAGTAGGATTTTAATTCAGACTCAAAAAAAAAAAGCCAAAGAAGCCAGAAGGTAGAGATGAAGAGGGAGATCATTCCAGACATAAGGGACAGACAGGGAAAATGCCTAGTCAGGAGATGGAGTATCTTGTTAGAAAAACAACAAGAATATCAATTTTATTGAAATACAGAATATATGGGATGCAGGTGGTAAGGTATAAGAAGACTGGAAATGTGGGGAAAGGGTAAGTTATGAAAGGCTTTCAAAGGCAGATAGAAGAGTTTATATTTGATCCTCCAACTGATAGGGTGCCCTTATAGTTTACTGAGTGGGGAGGGTAGAATTCAGACCTGTGCTTTGGGAAGATTATTTTGATACTTAAGTGATTGGTGGATCAAAGTGGGGAGCAACTTGTGGCAGACAAACCCACTAATAGATGATTGCACTAGTCCAGGAATGATGTGATGGCAGTATCAGAAGAATGAAGAGAGGGGGTAGCATTTGAGTGATGTTATGGCATATGATAGACATATCTTGGCAATAGATTGTATATAATAAGTAGGAAAAAGTAAGAAAGTGTGGATGTCACTTAGGTAGTGAGTCTGAGTAACTAGGAGATGATGGTATCCTTCACAATAATAAGAAAGTTTGGAAGAAGAGAGCTTTGGGGGAGGAAAGATAATGAGTTCATTTTTGGACATGTTGAATTCAAGCTATGTATAGGACCTCCAGTTTGAGATATCCAATAAGCAATTAAAGATGTGAGACTAGGAGTCAACAGAGAGAATAGGACTGAAAAAGTTTATTTGAGAAATATTAGCATAGAAATGATAATTGAATCCATTGGAGCTGATGAGATCACCAAGTGAAATATTATTGAGAGACAAGAGGCCAAGACAGAGCCTTGTGGGACATCCCTGGGGTTGGCATGTTTTACCTTGAAGAGTCACCAAAGGAGAATGAACAGGAATAAGAACATTCAAACAGGTAGAGAGGGAACCAGGAGAAAATAGTAACATGAAAACCTAGAGAGAACAGAGTATCAGGTAAAAGAGGGTAATCACAAATGTCAAAGGCTCAAGGTCAGGAAGTATAAAGATTGATAAAAGGCCATTAGATTTGGACATTAAGAGATTGTTAATAATTTTGGAGAGAATGGTTCCAGTTGAATGAAGCTAGAAGTCAGACTGTAGGGATTCAGGAAAAGAATGAAAAGAAAGGAAGTAGAGGCATCATTTTAGGGATTCTTCTCAAGAAGTTTAACCTCAGAAAGGATATATGGACCAATAATTAGCAGAAATGAATGCATCAAGTGAGGTGGGTTTTTTTTGTTTTTTTGTTTTTGTTTTTTTAAGAGGAGGAGGCAATAGAGGAGCAGCCAGTATTCAGAGAGAAATTAGAGAAGTAAGAGTGAGGATGCTAGAAAGGGCAATCTGTTGGATAGAACAGGATGTGATGTGATCAGTTGTACATATAGAGGGATTTGCCTTGGCAAGGAGAATATACTCTTCATATAAGACTGGGTTGAAGGAAGAGATGTGATGGAAGGCATCTAGGTGATGTAAGATGTGTAGAGATCAGGGACCTCTCAGTGAATGCTCTTGATTTTTTTAGTAAAATATGAGTCAAGGTTCTTTGTTAAGAGGGTGGGAGCCATGGGAAGCTCTGGGAAGACTGACAAACTAGTACTACATTTTCTAAGGCAGAAGAAAATTTTAAGTTGGAAGAATGTTATAGCACCACCCAGAGCTTGGTAGAGAGGAGGGGTAGATAAATGTGTTTATCATACTACCCAGTCCCAACAGATCCCTTTGTCTGTGTGGGCATAGTACAAGTGATACTCAGTACAATGTTCCTCTAAAATGGAGTGCCTGTAAATGAATACAATAGTTAATTCCTTAGTCCTAGGCATTATACCTTACTTAATACAGCCTAAACCTTCTTCACATGTCATGTTGAGCTTATAGTTTATCACTATTTAACCAATGCAATAGAGTAAGAATGGATCATTGTTAATATACCAATTGATCTGTAGTGTTTTTATTTTTTTGTTTCCTTTCCAGTTTCATCTACAACTACTCTTTTTTTTTTAACCCTTTTTTTTTTAACCCTTACCTTTCATCTTGGAGTCAAATGGGGGTCAAGTGACTTGCCCAGAGTCACACAGCTGGGAAGTGTCCGAGGCTAGATTTGAACCCAGGACCTCCCATCTCTAGGCCTGACTCTCAATCCACTGAGCCACCCAGCTGCCCCCTCTACAACTACTCTTAAGAAGATGTAACTTAGCTGAAGCTCAAATCAAACTCTGAAGTTTTTTTTGCTTTCTGTCATTCCTTCCCCCATTTTATGAGTTGTTCTTGCTTATGATCATTCACCCTCTTCCTGAATAATGTTTGTAAATGATCTTGTACTCTGAACCAGTGTTATCCTTAGCTACCTACCACTTCTCTCTCTGCCTGGCAAATAGAACAAATGTTTGCTGCATGAAGTAGTTTCTGACCTCTTTGGCCTTCTTGTAATAGGTAGTGCTTTTAAATTTTTTAAAGAAATGCCAAGTTATAGTTAGTGTCCCTACTTTTATCCATTTCCCATTTTCCCATTTAGACATTAGTTTAAAGGGGTCACGATAAAGGATTATGCTCAATATCTTCTCATATGGATCTTTTCTTATAACTTAGTATTTTCTCTGCTCTTTGTTAATCCAACCAACCAATGATCAGACTGCACACAGATAGCTGATTCTGAAAGGACCCTTAGATCTGTAACCAGTCATTTCCTGTCTGTTAAGCTATCTTCAATTTCATGGAAATGCATAGACTAAAAATATGAGGCAGGACCTTTTCACTCCCAAACCACCAGGGTGCCCACACACAGCTATTATGTTTCTTCCCTTTGTAATTGCTTTCCTTCCTCTGACAGAAAAGAAACCTTTCTAAGACATGGAATCCAAGTTGAGGTAGTGGGTGGTCTGACACAACAGCCTCCACACTCCTTAATAAATTCACTTTGGACCTTGCAGGCAGCCTGAAGTCCCAGCTTTGGGATTGCAGTCCTTTGGATTAAGAGAAGGTCTCAATAAGAATCTCCTTTAAAAATGTAAATACATTTTCTGAGGACAACACTTAAAGCCATTATCAGCGAATAATATCTTTTCATTATTTTTTTCTCTCTCACTCCCCAGGTTAGAAAGTCAGTCAAGTAGATTACAGAACTCCAAGAGAAAAAATATAAATGTCAAAAATGTCTGAATTTAGGTCTAGCACAGTTGCTTAGTACATAGTGAGAGCTGGATAATTATTTATTGATGGATTGGAGAAGCAGTGCTAGATCAAAGATGTCTTAAGATTCTAACATTACTGAAACAACTGAGGCCCATTGGGGACATCATGGAATTGACCAGAGACCATGACAACATTTTAGAACAGAGGAAAAGCAGGGAGTACATATAACTCCAATAAAGGAGTGAAACTTTGGGACTTCAGGATGAGTTAGACCAATAGGTCCGTAATTACTTTCTTGCTCCCAGATCTTGTATAGGATGTTGGCTTAACATTGTGCTCCTTTAACCAGTTTTCAAACCCTTTTCACGGAAACTGTTGCTGGATCCTCTTATAATGAAGAAATTCTGATAGCATATGGTCTGGTCCTTTGGTTTACAAATGCTTAAATTTCAATTTGGATTTACTCCTCTCCCAAGGAGAGGATCACTTCTCTCTGGCCCTCCCCCAACTACTGGCAGCAAGCACATTCTGGCCCTTTCCTGGGCAGCACCATGGTCCATGGTCGGAGAAAGCAGTTTAGACAAAGACAGTAGAGAGCCCTGGGTGGCCCAAGTGCTTTATGAGAGTCCATCAAGAAGCACTTATTACACTCTTATGGTGTTCTAGACACTGTACTAAGTACTGTGAGAGAGATATGTGTGTGTGCACATGTCCGCCCTGGAGCTTGGGTCCAGTGCAGAGTGGGGGAGGAAGAGGAGAGGGAGGAAGAGGTGATTTGAAAGGGGGAAGAGGAAAGAAATATTTATCTTTTTTTTCTTTAGCAAAGAAAACTGTATTTTAGCCTGTATCACATTAAGTAAAGTCTCTCATGATAATTAAAATATCCCCATCATACCACCACCAAGTCTTTGGTCCAAGTCTGCAATGAGGCATTTTGTAGAAGAAAATTCATGCTTTGGGTGGGACTCAGGGGCTTCTACCTTTTAAGAGACTAAGAATTTAAGACTTAGAATCTAAGGACTCTGAGATGAATTTAGAAACAGAAACAAGAACAAGTAGGAGGAAATAAAGATTCCTTTAATAAACAAAACAATGCCTTAGTTTGGGAAATTCCCTCCACCCATTGAAACTGTCTATGCTTAGACAAATCCTAGGGAGTTGCCTGAGACAGATAAAGGTGAAGTAGTTCACCCAGCAACACAGTTTTTAAAATGTCAAAGTTAGGATCTGAACCTATGTCATCCTGACTCTCAGGCCATTCTGACCATTAGCAATGCATCCAATATATTGTAGTGCCTCTAAATAAAAATAAATGAAGTGAAATAAAATCAATGCATTAAAAAAATAACCCAATTCAGCATTTATTTAACATGTGCAGAAATTTCACTCTCATTCTGGTTGAAGAAATGAATATCTTTATATCTTCCCAAGCCACACTACCATCTTGATGCCGAATAACATTGTCACAGAATTTTGACCAGTTTTCTTGATTGCCTTAGGCTTCAATCAGTTTTCAATTGGAGAAGCTTTTCTTGGTCCCTGGTACCAATTAGACATACCATCCCTCACCCATGATTAACTAATCAATCCATCAACAACATTTATTAATTACCTACTTTGGTATTGTGCTAGGTGCTAGGAATACAAAGACAAAGAATGAAACAAGTTCCACTCTTAAAGGCCATTAAACGGAGGGAATGAAGGTTCTAATGCTTTTTGTCGTTCAGTCATGTTGGTCAATTATATCTGACTCTTCATAACTCCACTGGGAAGATAAAAGACACTAGGAATGATTTGCCATTTCCTTCTCCAGCTCATTTTAAAGATGACAAACTGAGGCAAACAAGGTTAAGTGGACTTGCCAAGGGTCACACAGGTAATAAATGTCTAAGGCCATATTTGGACTAGGGATGATGAATCTTCCTGACTTTAGGTCTAGCACTTTATCTCCTGCACTACCTACTGTCCCGAATGCTTTTCCGTATGAATTTAAGGAGAGTAATTATGACTTGGTGCAACTTGGATATATCATTTCTAAAGAGTGACCTTTCAAAGGACTTTTGATTCCCTTCTTCTTCCTGATGCAATCTGAAGGTCACCATGAGGTTGTATTGTATCTTCATCTATGAGATATGAAGGATTATAGAGTCATAGATGTACATCTGGGAGGGATCTCAGATGTCAGTTAGTCCATCCCTTTGATTTTACAGATTAGAAAACTGAGGCCAAGCAGTTTATGCAATTTACTCAGTCTGTCATATAAGTATCAAATTATTACTGTCCACCATCCAATAGGTAGAAAATTGTTAATGCCTATATGAATTAATCCTTGATTATCCCCACCCACCTCTGTATATCTCATTTTGGACCTCATGCCCTCTGTATTATGAATCAAAGCATGCCTCAAATAAAGACCTGTTGATTTTTAGCATTACTATATGATATCTTTCTTTGAGAGCTTCTAAGTGCCAAAATGTAGTTACAATAGACTAAGAAATCTAACTATTGCAAACTATACTACTACCTAGCTCAAATTTCTCTGTTTAGTCCTTCTTTCAATCATTTGTTGAACAAACATTTATTACACTCTTAATTTGTACAAAATCCTACTGATGTCTTACCATGGCATGGAAGAAACCCTGAATTCTTAAAGTTTATGCCAGCATAAAACAAGCTGAAGCATATTGTTGGAATGCCTCAGAGAATGGTCTCAGAAACAGACTACATCTGTTTTCCATGGATCGGTCTGGCTAAACATGGACAAGCTAATAAGTTGTCCACTTGGCAAAAAATTCTTTGACCATGGCAACTTGAAAAACAAAGAAAAGTTGCCAATTGCCCAGGCCAGGAATATAGTGACAAAATAAAAGGGGCCAAAAGGATATTAGGAATTGTGGTTTTTAAACCATCTATATGCTTTAACTTGGCCATCAGTGCTCTAAATGGACGAGCCTTATTTGATGACTGAATAAATGTGCCACTGGAGGAACTGAATTGAATCCATGTTGATATTCTGTCCATAAATAAAAGCAGACAGTAAGTCAAAGGGATGGCTCACTGCTTTTGCTTGGAGAGACAAATAAAAGATCTGGCAGAGCTGGTTTTGTTGTGTCTAAAGGTAAAAGGAAAAATAATTCTGTGGGATAGTTTGTCTATGATAAATATATGTGAAAAGACCTCTCTGAAAACAATTGAAGCCTAATGTAACATGTTTGTTGTAAAGGATAAAGAAGTAGAGAAATTCTATGAGGAATACAGTAAAACCTTCCAGCCTAAATCCACACAAACCCTGATACTTTGTGACTTCAATGCAAAGGTGGGCATATGTAAGGTCAGTGAGTAAGGAAAAATGGAGGCCAGAGACTTTTAGATCACTTAGAAGTCTCATGCCTAAATATCATGAATATTTTCTTTTAGAACAGAATCAGTAAGTGCTTGATATGGCAAACAGTGAATATATGAAACACAAAAATTAAATCTATTTTGTTAAAATGACTGGATAAAGTGAGCAGAACCAGGAGAACATTGTACACAAGAGTAGCAGTAAGGAATGATTATCAGCTGTGAATGGCTTAACTATTGTCAACAATGCAATGATCCAAGACAACTTCAGGAGGCTTATAACCAAAAAGACTCTCCACTGTTGCAGAAGAAACTGATGGAGTCTGAATGCAGATTGAAGCATATCATTTTTCACTTTCTTTCCTTCATGAGGTTTTTCTTGTATAAGTGACATATATCTTCTTTCACAACATGATGAACATGGAAATACATGTTGCATACTAGCACAGGTATAACCTATATCATATTACCTGCCATCTCAGGGAAGGGGAAAGGGAAGGAGAAAATATGGATGGCAAAATGTCAGAAAATGGCCATTAAAATTTTATCTGCATGTAATCTGGAAAAGAAAAACATAATAATTTTTTAAATGACTGGAAATGACATGTTGCCTCTTGGGGAGAGAGTCATGCCTGAGTTGGTTGTTAGTATATAGTAGGATCATCAACTTGTCAGAACAAAGATTAGAATTAGTACAAAACTAAAAGGAAAAATAAAAAAGAGAAAAAGTTATATCAGATAACTCAAGCAACTCAAATGTGACCTATTCAAATATGTTATTGATAATTAAAGATAGGTTATGCATAGAAGAAATGACATAGATACTAACTGTAATAAATTCATAGAGGCTTGTCTGGTACTAAGTAGTTGCTATAATGAGACCAAAAGAACCTAAAAAGCATGTTAGTCAATAAAATTTGACTTGGTTGAGAAGCAGAGAAATCTAAACAAGTTTGTTATATAAACTCTTTATTTTAAAGTTCTTATGAAGAAGTATGGCATATTATGAGTAACGTCACATTATAAAATAAAGGGAAGCAATGGAGGGTAAAAATAGTTTTCAAAAAAGTTTGTCAAGAGACCCAGCTAAGTAAAGTTAAATGGCAGTGTGATATAATAGAAAAAATATTGTATTTGGAATTAGAGCAGTTGGGTTCAAATCTTAGTTCTACTACTTAACTACATCAAGCAAGGCACAGATCAGGGACTCCTACGCTCACTAAAAGTGCCATTATCATTGAGGGCATCCAGTGAAGAGTACAAGTTGAAGAACTCCCTATAGATGGTGAGGTCAGTGAAATGCTCCCATCTGTAGATCAGCTTGTGCCAGTTGCATCAAGGCTCTGACCCTTGAAGAGCTTCCTGAATTAGATTCATAGAACCACAGAAGAAGTCTGGCCTAAACATCCACACAGGAAAAAAAATTAACTAAGGATGAATATCATCAATATTATGACATGCAATTAAATCTAACATCCATATCTAAGATAGCCACTGAAAATGGACAGGGAATTAGACCTAGAATTAAATGAGAGGAGAGGAGCAGGCTGGATTGCATTTGGACGATCTCCAATTTTAATGATCTCCAAACTTTCCTCTAAAGCAAAACCTAAAAGCTCTAAAGCAATTTTTAAAACCAATATTTTACTGGTTTTGTTGTATAGGTGTGAGTCATGTAATACTACAACTTCTGAGGAATTAAAAATGAGTATGATTCAGAGGGCAATGGAGAAATGCAGAATGAGTGTAAGGAGGCTGAAACGTATAATGAGAATGAGAAACTGAAAAAGAACTAAGAAAAGGATGCCAACAAAATAATATATGATTGAAAAAAGTAGATCGTTTTGGTCATATGAAAAAATAATAGGATAATGGTTGGAAAATCACTCTGTTGCACTACCTGCATGATGCCAAGAGAAAGTGAAGAAGGCACATTAAGGGTTGAACTCCTAGGACAACATTGGCAGGTGACTCATAGAATGAGCAGATGTTAATGAGCTGCAATATGCATCATTGAAGGGACATCAGCTATGAGACACAGATCCACTTGAGTTTTTGAATATATGTGATACATCAAGGAAAGATATATATATATATATGTGTGTGTGTATATATATATATATATATATATATATATATATATATATATATATATATATAGAGAGAGAGAGAGAGAGAGAGAGAGAGAGAGAGAGATGTCTCTAGGATACTCTGAGTACAGTTTTCCAATCCTCATTATCTATTTATTTTTAAACCTTTACCTTTCATCTTAGAATCAATACTGTATATTGGTTCCAAGGCAGAAGAGTAGTAAGGGCTAGGCAATGGGGGTTAAGTGACTTGCCCAGGGTCACACAGCTAGGAAGTTTCTGGGGCCATATTTGAACCTCTAGGCCTGGCTCTCAATCCACCCAGCCACCCAACCGCCCCCTATTTAGAATCTTGTAAGAGAGTAATTCAATATCCTTGGTCTGTACTTTCTGGGATCTATATTTTACCCCTTTTTGAAAATCAAGATTTTGGCCATCTCAAGTCTCTTTACATCCTTCCTACTTTCCATATAGGGTCCTATACCATGTGGCTCACTCATACTCATGCCTTTCATTTCTTTCTCTTATGATGACCCAGGGTATCCGTCTGGACTCTTATCCTTGGCTACCATCCTACCTTGACCTGATAGACAGGTTGACAATATGACCAAATGACAACATGTCATCATTCATCTTTTGAAATAAAGTTGGCAGTATTGACCGGGTCAAAGAGAATGACCTAGGCAGCATAATCAATTAGCTATTCTCAAGAGCCTTGTGAACGTGCTATGTTCATTATTTTGGAGGTACAATGTTCAGAGCAGTGGAATCAGAATGATGAAAAGTCTAGAGTTGATGACATATAAAGATCAGTTGAAGAAACTGTGGCTCTTTGGAGTGAAGGAAAAGTGAAGTCTCAATGAGGATATGATATAGTTAAAGAGTTAACATATGGAAGATTGGTCCGATCTGCTCTGCTTGTGTCTTAGACCAGTGACCTCAAAACTTTTAAAATCACATACTCATAATGCATGTATATTTATTTATAAATTATATACATGTGCTACTTTAGAGGTACTATACTCATTATTTCCTACTCAAAACTAAACAGTTGTTGGGGAAGGTGTGGAGAGGAATACCAGACTCTTATTGATCGCTGCCCTGGGGCTTAGAGTCCACTCCAGAAGCGAAATCCTTGGAGCTGATCTGGAGGACAGAGATGGGTATTGTGGAGTGGGGCGAGTGTGGAAGTTTCTGAATAGCTATTGCTTTGGATGCTTGGGTATTAGTCAGGTAATAAATGTCCTAAAGTCTCACTATTGAGGACTAAAAGAGAGGTTGGGAGCCTGCACAACAGTGGGAGATGTCTTGGGGGATAATGGGTGAAGAATGGGTATTTATGTCTTAATTAAGTCCCAGAATGGGCTACTGCCAGGAGTTTGAGATTCAACTGATCTTTTCCCCCTCTGTTTGGTTGATCACACAACCTTTAGAATCTTGATATGGCACATACTTTGGAGACCAATGATCTAGAAAGTGAATGAATTATAGAAAGACAGACTCAAGCCAAAGGTCAGGAAGAGCTTAGAAAAATAGACTGTTTCAAAGGTAGTTAGATTTCCCTCTCACTGAATTCCTAAAGCAGATGGTGGATGACCATTTGTAGGAGAGATTCTTGTTCAAGTATACACTGATTGCATGGCTTATGAAATCTTTCCTAACTTTAAAATTCTATATATTCTTATCCTGTATAGTTCAAGGCATGCCCTGAGGGAAATAGTAGTGTCATAGCTGTAGGTGAGAGGCAAAAGAATGCTAGAATCAGAATCAGAGTAGAATAGTGGAAGGAGCACTAGATTTTGGAGACCTGAGTTCTAATCCAAACTCTACTAATAACTACTACCTGCAAGACTTCCAGCAAATCATTTAACTTTATTTTTCTGTTTTCACGTTCTTACAAAGGGGGTTGGACAGGATGACCTTTGTGACCTTTCCAGTTCTATTGCCATGTGTGTGAACTAACAATTTGCAGCATTCAACCATGCATAGTGAAGGGACTCCTGGGATTTGTTAAATGTTGTGAAATGATTCCCTCCCTAGAAGTGTAAATACAACCCTGTCTGCAACCTCCAACAGTTTTGTCTATGAACTGTTTCAATCACTGAGGCTAATTCTCAGGCACTCCCAAAGGAAATCTCAGGGCAGCACTTTTTTTTAGAGAGCTTCCCACATTGGCAGAAATGTCTACCAATGAATAAGAATATGGGATCAAATTGATTTTTATCATCTCTCTCTGTCTCTCTGCCTCTGTCTCTGTCTTTCTATCTCTCTTTCCCACCTCTGTGGCTACAGGAGGGGAAAGATACCAAGGTGATGAGTTGTTTTGGCTGAGGAAAGAAGTATGAAGGGAGAGGAGAGGGCTGGAGGAGAGTAAGCACTAGGTAGTAGAGATAAAAATCAAATGATCAAGATAATCCCTGATATTAAGATGCTTACATAAGGGTGTGAGGGTGGGGGACAGGAGTAGAGAATAAGAAAATAAAAATTGGGGAAGAAGCTAGAGGAAGAATACCTACTTTGGGGGTAATAAGAAAGCAGTCAATAACACAACTAACTTTGTACCCACCATAGACAGGAAGTGGAAGGGAACAAAAGTTTATTAAGCATCAACTGTGTCAGGCATTGTGATGAGCACTAAAAATATCATCTCTATAGATGCTCCCAACAACCCAAAGAGGTAGGTACTATTATGACTCATATTTTATAGTGGAGTAAACTGAGGCAGGCAGATAAAGTAGCTTGCCCAAGGTCACACAGCTAGTAAGTGTTATATCTGATCCTGGATTTAAATTCTGGTCTTCTTGACTCCTGGCCCATGTTCTATCCATTATACCACAAAGCTATCTTGTGGACTTAATTCCATTAATATTGTTCTGAATCCAAACTAGTTTTCCCTAAATGTTGCTACTACTATACTTTAAAACCCTCTCAACAGACACCACAACCAATTTTCCAGTTCTGCAGATCCTTCCCTTCATTACCAGCCTGTTCCCACCATTCATCAAAAAGATTTGTGCTATTGCTGGGTTTGTAATACAAAGAGATAATTAGGAAAAAGACTTGTACGAAAATATTTATAGCCACACTCTTTGTGGTGGCAAAAAATTGGAAAATGAGGGGATGCCCTTCAATTGGGGAATGGCTGAACAAATTGTGGTATATGTTGGTGTGTTGGTGATGGAATCCTATTGTGCTCAAAGGAATAATAAACTGGAGGAATTCCATGGAGACTGGAACAACCTCTAGGAATTGATGCAGGGAACCAGGAGAACAATGTACACAGAGCCCGATACACTGTGGTACAATTGAATGTAATGGACCACTCCATTAGCGGCAATGCAGTGATCATGAACAACCCAGAGGGATCTACAAGAAAGAATACTATCCACATCCAGAGGAAAAACTGTGGGAGCAGAAACACAGAAGAAAAACAACTGCTTGATTACATGGGTAGAGGGGGATATGATTGGGGATGTAAACTCTAAATGAACATCCTAGTGCAAACATCAACAACATGGAAATAGGTTCTGATCAAGGACACAAGTAAAACCCAGTGGAATTGTGTGTCACCTACAGGAAAGGAGGGGATAGGGGAGGGAGGGCAAGAATATTATTCTTGTAACCAAGGAATAATGTTCTAAATTGACTAATTAATAAAAAAAAATATTTGTGCTGTAGTCGCACTCAAGAACTTCCTAGGATGTTAAGGATCAATCAATCAACAAGCATTTATTAAGTACCTATTATGAGTTAGAGGGATCCAGGTACCACAGAAACAGCTATGAAGAATCTCTAGGGCTAGGTAGCATACTAGAAGAGTGCTAGGCCAGAGGTCTGGAGGACTTGGGTTCAAGTTTGATCTCAGATACTTCCTAGTGATATGACCCTGGGCAAGTCACTTAACCCCAGTCTTCTAGTCCTTGCTTCTCTTCTGGCTTAGAACAGGGTTTTAAAAGAATCTCTATTTGAAAGTAGTTTATATATCTCATACCACTGGCTTTTAAATAGCGCTGAAGGACTCAGGAGCTTAATGGGATGATGAAACAATCCTCTTATTGGAGATTCTTTCGACCCCATGAGAATGACAAAGAAGAGGCTGTATCTGCTTACAGAGAAGAGACAGCTTTCAGCTCTCTCTCTATCTCTTTCTCCCTTTGTCTCTGTTTCTATCTCCATTTCTGTCTAGCTGTCTTTCAAATATGTGGCCAATAGCTCTCTCTCCTTAGGTTTCCCATGGATGTTGGGTGAAGATAGGCCTTGCCCTCGCCCTATGAGAATTAGCTACTGCCCCCCCCCCCACTAAAAAACTGGAAGAAGATCCAGCTAGGTGAACCAGTCTTGGCCTCTGGCTGCCTCTTTTCCTGAGATGCAATCCTGAGATGAACTAGACATATTTAGCTATGGATGTCACCTTATGAATTCAAGAGGATCCTTAGTTAATGAGAGGGCTGCTCTTTACAGTGGTTTTGGGGCTTCTTATAAGACTATTGCTAAATATTAATAATATGAAAATAGGTGTTGATCAATGACACATGTAAAACCCAAGGTGCATTGGTCACAGGAGGGGGGTGAGAGGAGGAGGGGAAAAGAACATGAATGTGACTATGAGAAAATATTCTAAATTAATTAATTAAATAAAAACCATTTAAGACCAAAAAAAAAAATAGGCTACTGCCAGACAAAGGATGATCAAAAATCCTAAACTGACTTTCTAGAAGAAATTGTTTGGACAGCTTAGAACCAAGGTAAAATGTGAAATGCCTATAGGTCAGTCCATGAACCTGCATTATGTTAGTGTTTTTTACATCCATTTTAAGTCTTTTGTCAATGCACATTGTATATACTAAGTACGGTAGGACTTTGTTTTACACAACCAATATGCTCCAAAATCTTTCATGGAAGCTGAAAATCACATATAACAGCAAACCCTATTATTAAATAAATATTTCTTATGCAAACATGCCTGGATACTTTATGGCTTTTCTTAGGCTTACTAGAGCTACCAACATCACTACTCTTGTACTTTGGGGCCATTATTAATAACTAAATAGTGTTAATGAAACAAAGAGATACATTGTTCTGGCATGGACACGACTTGTTACAAGGGAGAAATCCCGACAAAGACGAGCTAATGTTTGGTGCTAAACATTGTAAAGACACTAATGCTTCTCAAAGCGAGAATGAGCATGACTGGGCAAGCTGCTGTGAGACTTTACACCACTTGAAACAATGGTGCAGATTTTGCATGTAATGGAAAAGTTTTTATTTTATATATTTTTTTCTAATTTTTTTTTCCTATTGCCAATTGCATATTCTTATGTGTTGCATGCTTGTAAAGTGAGGTTCTAAATTGTGGTATATGATGGTGATGGAATACTATTGTGCTATAAAAAAATAAGTCAAATGATTTCAGAAAAAACTGGAAAGATCTGCAGGAACTGATGCAAAGTGAAATAAGCAGAACCGGAAGGACATTGTACACAGTAACAATAATATTGTTTGATGATCAACTGTGAACATTCGGCTACTCTCAGTAATGCAGTGATCCAGGACAATCCTGAAAGACTTATGATAGAGAATGCTATTCACCTCCAGAGAAAGAACTGTTGAACTGAATGGATGTAGATCAAAGCATACTGTCTTTCACATCAGTTATTTATGGTTTTATTTGGGAGTTTGGGTTTTATATGATTGTTCTCTTACAAAAATGACCAATGTGGAAGTGAGTTTTGTATGATGATACATATATGGCCCAAACCAAATTGCTTCCATCTCCAAGGGGGAGGTTGGGAGGGGGGGGAAGAAAGGAAGTGAAGGAGATGGTTTGGATCATATAATGTTTGAAAATGTATGTTGAAAATTGTTATTACCTGTAATTGGGAAAATAAAATATCTCTGAATTAAAAAAAAATAAGGTTCTACTTTATATCTTTTGCACAGAGGAAATAAATAACTGGCCTGTATCTTATCTACACTTCATATTTAATGCCTTTCTACTCCTTTCTTTTGAGAAAATGACCTAATCCCTAATCTTTAAATAGTATTTCTTGAGATTATCAGAGTGGGAAAATAAAGAGTTAGAGTGCTGATCCTTCTTTTCAGTGATCATGCTCCCTTAGAACTGAATCTGGTTAACAAATAATACATGGGTCCAGAGTGAAGGACCCCTTAATCAAGAGGGTACAGGCATAATAACGATGGGAATTTGGCAGTCAGTGATAGCAATATTTAATTAAAATGTTGCTTAGAATCTAGTCACTACATCTCCAACTTTACATTCATAGAATTAAACAAGGGAAATCATGGAGCTCAATGAATACTATAGTATTGTCCTGGGAGTCTGGAAGGCCTGAGACATTGCAATGTGACCTCAGACAAATCACTTAACCTCTTTGGACCTCAGTTTCCTCATTTGTAAAGTTAAGGGACTAGAATCAAGGACCTCTGAGATCTTTTCCAGCTTCGAATCTATGTTTCTAAGAACTTTGCTGTTATTTGCTGTATATTTGCTGTCCTATTTATAACCTGATTGTTTTTTACTTTTTTTGAAGGGGAAAAGAGATCATTGTGGGACAAAATCTTTAACATCTAGTGGGCAAGGACCAAGTAGTGAAAATTTAACCTATTCTTTCTATCCTAACAATACGACTCAAATTCTCAAATTTTATTGCAGGGACAGCAAAGGAAAATTCAGAAACATACTGTGTGTTTTTGCATTCCAGTGTCAGAGGCTACAAGAGCTAACTGGAACATGAAGAGTGTTTACATTTCAGCTGCCTTTCAAAAGTATGGAGAAGCAAAATACACCAGAACTGAGTGCTAAGAAACTCCAAGTTGGCAAGAATATAGCAAAGGGAATTCAGAATGGTTTATCTGGTTGGAAAATTCTTTGTACAAAACAGTCTTGCTTTTCTGCTGGAGACTAATCCAGGATTGTAAAGGTAGTAAACAATATAATCACCTTACCATTTGTTTTTTCCCCATATGCTCCTAGCTAATTTCTTTATATTAAGAAGGAGGCCTGCTGCAACCAAAGTCAAATAAATTTTTCAGTACCACTATTGCAATGCTTTGTGCACAGTAGGCACTTGATAAATTTCTGTCAGGAATACTTGTGGTAGTGTTTTTATAGAAGCAAAGACCTGGAGCAAAGTAAGTCTCCATCATTTGGAAAACAGCTGGACAACCTGTGGTATAGAATACAATGGAACATTTATTATTGCCTTTAAAGAACTGGAGATTGTAAGAAATTTAGAAAAACACGGGAAGACTTTTATAGATGATCAAGTGAAGTCAGTAGAACCAAAGAAACAGTATATGCAATGACGATAGTGATATGCATAAAGAGAATGTTAAAAGGTAGCCAAAATCTGAGAAATTAGGTAAAAATATTGATCAGTTCCTAGAAACAAGATCATGAAAATATAGTTTCCCTCCACATCACTTGGTAGTGTCAAAACGTGTGGAATTTATTTAGGACAAAGTAGAAACTACCCAAATCCAACAAGACCTAATATTTCAATGTAGCTTTACCTCCTACTTAGGTCTCCCTCTATTTTGTACTCTGGAGGACTTGTGGAAAGATGATTAAGGACACCTCAGGGCAGCTCATTTTTTAAGTTCTGTTCCTAAATTGGTTGGGTGATCTTGCCAAATCCCCTCAGATTCAGAAATGCTAGGAATGGGAATCCAGCTGTCTTTGAGGTTGTTCTGCATTGTTTTCCAAAACTCTGGTTTATAGACATTCCTCCTTAGAATCAAAGAAACAAAACAGGCCTGTTAGAGAGGTGACTTACCACCAATTCCCCTTCACAAAAGCTGGTTATCATGAGAACCAAATTTTCTCTCACCTCTTTATCAGGCTAGAGCTGAGAAGTTGAGGGGTCTATTATCCTATTATATTGGTCTTCAACCAGACTCCATGATCAAGGGTCCAATCTAATTCAACAAGTATTTACTAAGCCCCTACTCAGTGGGACACATTTTACTAGTATAGGGATATATAAAGACAAAACAAACAGCTGAGAACATACATAGGAGATAATTTCCAGAGAGAGGGGGCACTAACTAAGTGGATCAGGAAATGCTTCTTTCTGGTCAGAAAGAGCTCAAAAGTCTCAGTCTTGAAGGAAGTCAAAGATTCCAAGAAGCTGAGGTGAGATGGAATACATTTTAGGTCTGAGGGGCAGCCTGTGCAAATTCAAAGAAGTGGGAAATGGAGTGTTGAATTCAAGGTAAAGAAACTAGGACAGTTTGGCCTGAATGTAGAAGCCCTCTATTTATTTAACCTGGATGCAAGCTGATGTTCATGAAAGATAGATAGATAGATCATAGATGATTATAAATTGATAGATATTAGATGTTAAATGGCACGTTCTTTATCATATATAGATATTATACCTTTGATTATTGCCTTCCTCCACCCATGCAGTCTTTTTTTTTTTTTGCTAAAACAAGACATTACACAGGTACTAGAATGAAGTTCCTTGTCAGGAGCAGAGATGGTAAAGGTATTAAAGCAAGGTAAGAATGGATTTGGAAAGAAAGAGAGACAGAGACAGAGAGAGATAGGAGATAGACAGAGACTGGGGTGAGCAAGGGGAGAAAGAGAGAGAGAGACAGAGACAGAGAGAGAGACAGAGACAGACAGACAGACAGACAGACAGACACACACACACACACACACACACACACACACACACACATACACACACACAGAAACTTCACTTTGCTGAATTGTGTTTCCAGGGGATAAAATTCCTGTCTTTGATTTATTTGTTTTCAGGTTTGCAAAGCTGGCCCAGAGGAGTTCAGTGAATTTCCCTTCATCCGGGGTCCCCACAACCATGACAGGTTAGTGAGGGTTCCACCCTTCTCTACCCTCCTTCCAGTTTTTCCCTTGCCAGATCCCTGCCTGTTCCAACTTAGGCAGTCAAATAAGAGAAGAGGTGGGTGGTTGAGTAATTTATTTGTACTTGCATGCTTAATTTAAATCATACATAGCTCACTAAATAGGAGCTTTTGGCTCTCAGAAAAGACATGTGAGCCCTTTTGTCTGTGAACCTTTCCATCTGTAAAGATGCCCATCACTTAGTAGAAAGTAAAAACTCAGCAATTCATGTCACATTTAGAAACCAGCAGGCTCTGGGCATGTTCTCAATCTGGCCAAAAGCATTTCTGTTTTATCCTCATTCCTTTGGTATTCCCTTCCTCCCAGACCAGTACATATTTATTTAAAGTTTAAGGTCTGCTGGGACTTGTAGGTAGAGAAATACTGTTGGGGACAAGCACAAAGAAGGCCTTCAGCCATTCTCTTCTTTGTCCATGAGCCTCAAATCTATGTAGTTCTCCATAGAGCTGTCCTTACACTTTGCACACTGTGGGTGCCTAATGTGTGTGCCATTAATTGACTGCCCAGACTTACTGACTTTTCCCATGCTACCATCAGCAGATAGCATAGTTAGTGGGGGTCATGGCTCATATCCAAGTATTTGACTGAGGCATTTGGAGACACCTTGAGAAAAGGTCCTGCATGGGTGTTTTGGAGAACCCTAACATCCCTTTTAAAGGAGAAGCATTTGCAGCTTTCTTCAGGTTTTTCAGCTTGGCCTCAGCAATCTGGCCCAGTTTGTTTACAGATTGGGACTGATCCAGGACGGGAGGTCAAAGAAAGTGCAGCTTCATACATAATGTATGTTGGATTGGAAAAAGGACCCTATTATGCTCCACTTTCTCTAGGAAGCTGTACCAACCATAGGTTCTGTGATTTTTACTTTTAGCAAGAAAGAAGGAAATGTCAAGCCTTCTACAATTTAAATTGCATCAGGTATAAAGACCTGTAGGTGGGTTCTCTCATATCCCAGGTTTGACTATTGAGCAAATATCCATATCTTTAATTTCTCCCTTCACTTTGGTTTGGGAGGATAAAAATAATATACAAAACAAATAAGATATTCTACACTGGAAAAAAAAACATCCTAAAGGAAACAAATGGTGTTGCAATAGCCAATTAACTACATGCCAGTTTCTAAATGTAAATTCCTGATAGGGAAAGTCCTTTTTCTCTTTTCCATCTGAATGTAAGCTCCCTGGGAATAAGGACTGTTTCATTTATTGCCTATAACAATATTTATATGACATATACATATTATATAGTATTATATGGCAACATTTTATAGCATTTATATATGACTTTAAGGTTTTGCCAAGCCCTTTACGTGTGTGATCTCACTCGATACTCATAACCACTTTGTGAGGTAGATACTTTTATTAGCCCCATTTTATAGATGAGGACATTGAGCATGAGAGAGATTCAGTAACTTGCCCAGAATCACATATCTTGTAAGAGTCTAAGGAAGAATTTGAACTCAGGTCTTCTGGACTCTAAGTGCAAGTATTAGATCCCTAGCACACAGTAAGAATATACTATAGTAACAGAATATAATACTCTAACTATAATAAGCACTAACTAATTGATTGATGGCTCCCATTTATCCTGATTTCTCATCACCACATCTCAGCTAGCAGAATAACCCTCTGTATCTTCCCCCTCTCTGTGCCATTTCTTATCTCATCTCCTCCTCTTGGAATATACTTCTCCCATCTTTGTGTATCTAAAGTCTTACTCATCCTACAAGGTCTATGTTGGGTCTTCCATATAGTCCTCTTTTAAGCTATGAACCAGAATTGATTTAATAAACCCCCTCCCATAGACTTTCTCATAGCACTCAGCAATTTCCCAATGATTTTTCAATATTCTAATTTATTCTATACTTGTGAGCACTTTGCAAATTCTTTGAAGGCAAGCACTAGTATGTGCATCTCTGTCACCCCAAGGGCTCATGTCCCATATAAAGTAGGTTCCTAATAAGTGTTTGTTAAATGAATGAGTGAAAATAAAAGATGAAATCCAAATGAAGAAAAATATAACAAAAACAAGATTGTGTAGTCATGATTTGTTTTATTTTTATTTCATTACCTTGTTTATTGAAAAACATATATTTGGGCACTGGTAGATGCCAATTGTGGCTCAGTGGGGAGAGCTGTTCAAATCCAGATTATTTTATTTATTTATTTTTAAACCATTTTTTGCAGATTTAGAAAAGTGATACTAAGCATCAGTTTCAAAGCAGAAGAGTGGTAAGAGTTAGGCAACAGGGGTTAAGTGACTTGGTGTGTAAAGGGAACCCTTTCCTCCCAGGGTCATGAACTTTCTTCTCGACCAACCCATTCCATTAGTGTGGCTGGAACATTCCAAACAAAGGCCACAGGTTAAGAGCACCTAGGAACAGGGCCCAGAACTAAGGGTTACAGGTCCAGGGAAGAGACACTTTGATTGGTTCCTGAGTTGTGATAGTCCAGCTCAGAGAGACAGGAGGGGATGTGGAGAAAAGGCAATAAAAGATGAGACCATAGAGGAGATTGAGATCCTTGGCATGAGTTTCTGGGATTGATTCTTCTATTTCAATCTGCATTGGTGGCTTGGGCAGTAGACACCTTTGTGGGCTGGTAAGACTCTTGCTCCAAAGAGACTACTGGCCTTCCAAGAGGAGATTGGAACCTTGTCAGGGAGCTACCTGAAATTCTATGGACCAGACTTTAGAGTGGTAGGTTAGGAAATAAATTTTCTACTGCCTTCTTTCCTTATTTCTTTCTTATACTATATTTATATTAAATTAAACTGTTAAAAGCTACTATCATCCTTGTGTCTTAAGAGTTAATTTTATAAATGGCAACCACAATAATTTCTTTTACTAATATTCTTAAAAAAATTTTCTAAATATTACCTATAGCATTTTAACTAATACATGTTACATTTATTTTCATTATTACATTGTCCAGGCATACAACTAGGAAGTATCTGAGGTCAGATTTGAACTCAGGACCTCCCATCTCCAGGCCTGACTCTCTCTCTCCTATGTACTTTATGGGTGTGTTGGGGCAAGTAGAATTAGTTTTCTAAAGCTCAGCTGCCTCATTTGTTAAAAGAAATGATTAAATTTAGGTGGTCTCTAAAGTCAAAACCTTAAAATCTATCATCCTACATGGAGAGATATAATCAACAATCCCTGTTCTTAGGAACTTTATATTCTAGTTAGGCTTTACTTCAATTCCATGAAATATGGCAACATTTTTATATAGCATTTATATAAGATTCTAAGATTTTGCCTCCTTCCCAATACAGATCACAAGCTCTAAGATTTAGAATTCAACCAATCACCTAGCATTTTTAAGTGTCAACTATGTGCAAGAGACATTGTGCTAAGTGCTGGGGGAATTAAAGAAAGGAAAAAAAATTTTTAACAAAAAAAAAATACCCAACCCATTTCTTGGCCTCAAGGGGCTCACAGCCTAAGTGTCTGGGACTGTTTCAATTCAAGTCAACTTAATTCAATTCACTCCAACTAGTGTTTACTAAATGACTGTTATGTACTTAGCCCTGTAATAAATATAGCAGCTAGGTGGCCCAGTGGATAGAGTGCCAACCTGGGAGTCAGAAGATCTTGGGTTCAAATATTACCTCATACACTTCCTAGCTGTCTGACCTGGGCAAGTCACTTAACCCTCATTATCTAGTCCTTATCACTTTTCTACCTTGGAACTGGTATTTAGTATTGATTATAATACAGAAAGTAAAGGGGGGAAAATCTTATTAAGTATAAGATATGGTCCTTGCCTTTAAAGAGTTTAAAACCAATTAATTAACAAATATTTATTAAGTGCCTTCTATTTGCCAGAGATTGTATTAGATGAGGACAGGAAACAAGGGAAGAGGAAAAAAACATTTATATAGTACCTACTCTGAGCCATGCTTTTACAAATATTATTTTATTTGATCTTCAAAACAACTCTGTGAAATAGGTGCTATTATTATCCCCATTTTACAAATTTTACAGGCTTAAGTGACTTGCCCGGGATCACATAACAAGGAAATATCTGAGCCTGGATTTGAACTCAAGTCTTTCTGACATTAAACGCATCTCTTTATCCACTATACCAATTAATTACTGGAGATAGAAGGTGGAAAAAAATTAACCATATGCTTAGGAAGGCAAGATTTAGATTAATGAAATGATTAGATAAGCAACTATTGAACATAATTACTAAATTTTTATTAAGGACAAAAACCACTATGATCTTTGTGATATATGACTTGTTGACAATATGGTGGCTACTAATCAATTATTTGAACCTGGCTCTTTTAAATTTTTTAGCTCTGATCATCTCAGATCAGCAAGCAGTAATTAACTGATTCATTCATCATAGAGGAAAGAGATGACTGGAGAAAATATCATAGAAAATTAAGACTAGAATACCAAGATAAGTCAAAGATCACTTTAAATGAGCTCATGGTTCTTGGCTCAGATGAATTATTTCCAAGAAAAACAAAAATTTATAGGTGTAATCACTGAGTCAATCTTAGCAATCATGGAGAATGAGGCAGTTTCCACTTAACTAGAAATAAGAAAATGTTCCTATTATTAAAAGTGGGGAGGAAAGTAGTACTAAAACTTGCTCAGTAGCAAACTTAGTATCAATCTCTAGCCAAATCCTAGAGTGAGTTATTAATAGATGGTTCCTGTACACTTAGAAAAGAAAAGGGTAACAGAACCAGAGGAATGTTGTACACACAGACTGATAAACTGTGGCACAATCAAACATACTCAATTTCTCTACTAGTAGAAATGCAATGATGCAGGATAATTCTGAGGGACTTATGAGGGAGAACACTATCCATATTCAGAGGAAGAACTGTGGGAGTATAAACACAGAACAACTGCTTGATCACATGAGTTGATGGGGATATCACTGGGGATGTAGGCTCTAAATGATCACCCTAGTGCAAATATCAACAATATGGAAATAAGTCTTGATCAATGACTCATGTAAAACCCAGTGGAATTGCATATCAGCTATGGTGGTGGTGGTGGTGGTGGGGGCCTGGGAGGGAGAAGAGGGGAGATAAAGAATATGAATAATGTAACTATGAGAAAAGATTCTAAATTAATAGATTAAATTAATTAATTTTTTTAAAAAAGAAAAGGATAATCACTAGAAGTCAATAAAGGTTAATTAGGGAAAAGTTATGCCAAATTAACCTCCTTAACTTTTATAATGGGGTTATCATTACCTAGCTGGAAAATAGTAGCTTCTTAATAAATGTTTGTTGAATTGAATATCATAGGTACTGTACATCTTGATTTCTGTTTTTTATAAACCCTTACTTTCTGTCTTAGTAACAACTCTAAGATATAAGAGTAAGGGCTAAGGAAATTGGCTTAAGTGACATGTCCAGGGTCATACACGGTATAAGAGAGAAAGTCAGATTCAACATGGAAAAGAGCAACCCAAGCAGGGGAAGGGCAAGGAAGATGGAGGATTCCACTCACTTCTCTTTGGAAGTTCTCCTGGAGTGGTTGGTCTGAGAAAAAACCCTGAGACAGAAGAC
This sequence comes from Monodelphis domestica, assembly GCF_027887165.1. Taxonomy (NCBI): domain Eukaryota; kingdom Metazoa; phylum Chordata; class Mammalia; order Didelphimorphia; family Didelphidae; genus Monodelphis; species Monodelphis domestica. Next base: position 263,703,110 of record NC_077230.1, on the reverse strand, counting down.
CACCTCTCAGTGAACCCAAACCTCCTTGGATCCAGCTAAAGATAAAGGAGTGGATGGGACTTGGTTAGAAAGCCATTCACCCAGAGAATAATTCTCTCTATTCCCTAAATGAACTTCAAACCACAATTAGGGTAGGTAGAAGTAAGGACAGATATCACAACTGATCAAGGAGCATCAGGCAGATAGTTGTTAACTCATAGGGATTTCCCAGTTCCCACTTTCCTTACCCAACAACCCTACTCTCCCTGCCTTGTGTGTCCCTTAGAATAAAAGAGTTATTCCTCTTAGATCAAGTCTGCCTGCCTCATAACATTAAGGAAGGAAAGTAATGCTTGGAGGAAGAACTATACCTTTCTCCTCAAGGGAGGAAAGCCAGTTTCAGTATTTAACCTTTATACTCAACCCAGTACCTAAGGGAACATATTCTGTCCTTCTAAAAGACAAATTGGGCTGTTTGCCCTAGACCCTGTGGCCTAGGGGAAGAGAAGGGAGGACCAATCTCTTTCCTCTCCATCTCTTTGACTGTTTCATACCTTTCTCTCTCTAGTCCCCAAAGTAAATGTGGGTGACCCCATTCTGGTCATATATTACAGCAGGTAGGATGTATCTGTGGCTAGATTTGAATCCAGGTCCTCTGAGGCTAGATTTGAATCCAGGTGTTCCTAATTCCAGGTCTGGCATTCTATCCATGGTGACACCTAGCTGCTCTGCATCTTGATTTCTGTAAATTATTTTATAGACTCTCTCATTATATCCTGGTTGACCAAGTGAAAGTATATGGGCTAAATAATACAGTTGGCTGTAATTCTAGGTAGGTAACCATAGATTCCCCAAATAAGCTAGAGAAAAAAATGGCAAACTATCTAGTATCTTTACTAAGAAGACCCCAAACAAGGTCACAAAGAGTCGAACATGACTGAAATGATTGAATAACAACAGAAAGAATCTCAGAGGTCACTCAGTCCTGCCTATCATTCAAGGCAGTGACCCCTTCTACTACAGCCATACCCAGCCTGTCTTTAAATATTTCTGATGGCAAAAATCTCGCTTCTTTTCTTGGATTCCCATCCCATCTATGGATAGAACTAAGTGCTAGAAAACTCTTTTTCAAGCCTCAAATCTTCTCTCCTATAACTTCCATTCATTACTTCCAATTCTGCCCTGTAAAAATGTTTCTAGATTTGATATCATCTCAGTCCAAGGATTCTATGAGGCAGAGGAGAGGAGCTAGTTGATAATCTCTTTTGATGTTCTCCAATTTGTCAATATCCTTCTTAAAGATGTGGCACCCAGAAATGAATACAGCATGGCATGGTTTAACTAGTATGGAATACAGAGATATTATCATTTCCCTCATTCTAGATGCTATATTTCTAACAATATTGCAATAACTTTCTTTTTTAAGCAACTATATTAAACACTGTTGACTTATATTGGGTTTATGGTCAATCAAAGTCCCCAAATTTTCTTTTTTTTTTAATAATCCCTGCCATCAATCTTGTTCCTGAGTAGTTGTTGAACCTAAATGAAGAATTTTGAGTTTATCTCTGTTAAATTTTATTTTGGTGGATTCAGTACATCAGTCTAACCTGTCAAGAACATTTTGAATTTTTGATACTGTCATCCATCATGTTAGCTCTCTCTTCCAGCTATGTGTGAACTGCCAATTTGGAATGGGTCATTGCTTCAGGAGGGAGTGGGTTCCCCCCACTGTGGAGAGGAGATCTTCAGGCAAAGGCGAGACGTCTACTTAGTATATATTAGAAATAATCCTTGGTCAGGTACAGGTTGGATCAAATGGCTGCCAAGATTCATTCCAACTTGAAAATTCTGTGAAATTTGATAGTCGTACTTTTAAAAATTGTTCCAAGAGATTTTAATAAAATGTTAACATAACAGAGCCCTGGAGCTTACCCCTAAAGATCTCTCTCCAGATTAGAAAGGGAAGAAGCATTTAGAGAACTACTACTATGTGCCAGCTCTGTGGTAAGCACTTTATACAATTATCTCATTGATCCTCTTAATAACCCTGCAAAGCAGGTGTGGTTATCATCCCCATTTAACAGTAAAGAAAACTGATACAAAGAGAGGATTAACTGACTTGCCCAGTGTCACACAGCTATTAAATATCTGAGCCTAGAATTGAACTCAGGTCTTTTTATTTCAGTTATTTCCTAGCACTGTTTCTACTGCATACCTAATCTTTCCAATTGCTTGGGTCCTCCATCCCAAACTTTGCTGTTGTTCAGTTCTTTCAGTCATGTCCAACTCTTTGTGACCCCATTTGAAGTTTTCTTGGCAAAGATAATGGAGTGGTTTCCCATTTCCTTCTTCAACTTATTTTATAGATGAGGAAACTGAGGCAAACAGGGTTAAGTGACTTGCCCAGGTTCACCCAGCTAGTAAGTATCTGAGGCCAGATTTGAACTCAGGTTTTCCTGACTCCTGACCTGTTGCTCTATCCCCTGCACCACCTAGCTGCTCAGGTTCAATGATTATTTGAAAAATTTTAAAGAGATTGTTACTATTTAATAGAAGAAGCTGTAGGTATAGCAGAAAGACTGTTGGACATGGAGTCAAGAGGACCTGAGTTCAAACAGACACTAGCTGTGTGATCCTTGATAAGTCCCTTAACCTCTGCTTCCCTCAAGTTCCTCAACTGTAAAGTGAAGATAATAATAGTATCTACCTCACCAAATTGTTGAAAGGATCAAATGAGACAATATTTGTAAAAATCACTTAGTAGTGCCTGGTATATGGTAGGGGCTCCAGAAATGCTTGTTCCTATCTTTTCCTCTTTCTCCTTCTAATCTAATTCCCAGGACCCCCTACTCACCTTTAAAGAGCACTCAATTTGGAGTCAGAGGACCTGCCATTTCTCCTTGCTACTTGTGAGACTTTGGGGAAGTGGCTTAACCTTCCTGCTCCTCAGTTTCCTCCTCTCTAAAATGAGGGAATTGGACTAGATTCCTTTAAGATCCTGTTAGCTGTGACCTTAGGAGCCTATGAAATATTAATCAATGGAAAAGACATAAAGGAACCCCAAATGTTATACAGTTTAGGTCTTCCTGTCAGAAAGGTAATTCTGTGCTCAGCATCTCTCCCATGGATGGGGTCTTATTTGATAACTCCTTATTTGATAACTCCATAGATCTGCACTGACTAATTTCTTCATTCGGTTTCTGCTGTGGGACAGCTAGGTGGCTCAGTGGAATGTAGATTAAAAATTAATATCTAAAATACTCCAAGTGTTATATTAAATAAGATTTATTAACAATAAATTGAAGCAAAAAGGAAAATAAAAGGCTAGAGAAACAGAAAGAGCTCACCCAGCCACACATGCGGAAAAAAAAAAAGAGTGAGGGAGGAGTTAAAACAATAACTTTAATAATGTTGCTAAGGTGAACGATGGGATAAGGATTCTTGGGACAAGAAAAGAATTCTAGGAGATGGAGTCCAAAGGTTCAAGATTTTTTAATTACATAGGATCAAGAGCCAAGCCTAGAGATGGGAAGTCCTGGGTTCAAATATGACCTCAGACACTTCCTAGTTATGTGATCTTGGACAAGTGACTTAACCCCCATTGTCTAGTCCCTACCATTCTTCTGCCTTGGAACCAATACTTGGTATAGATTCTAAGACTGAAGGTAAAGGTTTAAAAAAAAAAAAGGGTTGTGTTGCATCTCCAGTAGTTTGGTATGCCAGTGCGATAATATATTAAAATATTTTCCTTAATATTTTAATGATAATATTAATCAATGATCAAAATAATTTATTAGCATTATTATATAATAAAATATTTTGAACTTGAGTTTATCAACTATGAAATTAATTTACTAACCATTATCAAATGAGATAATATTTCTAAAAAGTGCTTAGAGCAGTTCCTGACATGTAGGAGGCACTATATAAATGCTTATTCCCTTCCCATTGAGAAATGCCTCTTGGACTCTATTTTCATGCATATGTCTTTCTCCTTACATTGCCTATTGGGACATATCCTCCCCAAATAGGGACATGTGTGTATACATACATGCATACACGTAGAAACGCACACCTATATTACATTTAACCAATAGTTACCTTTCCTTCACCCTGGGAAAATGGTGGGCTATGGGAATCTCACTGAGGGATCCTTCTTAGAACCTTGAAAGGGATGGAATAGAACATCCTTCCTCTTGTATAGGCAGAGTGATTCTGCCCATTGGTTTCTAGAGCCTCATATCTTAGTCTTCTGTAACCAAACCATAGTAACCAAACATTTCCAAACTCACCTGTCCTCACTCAGAGGACAGGTGAGTTTGGAAATGTTTGGTTACTATGATTTTTCAACATTGCTTGTGGATGTCCAGATAAAGATCTTTTGTCCCTGTACTCTTGTTTCTGTCAGTGGGGAAGCAGGCATCTAACAAAATCATAGTTTCTTACTAGATGACAATCAAAGTGAATAAAAAACATTATTTGAGCCTGAAAACAAAAGTCACTGACTCGGGGGGGGGGGGGGGGGAGTCCCATTAATACATCTAATGCTGGCTCTATAGGATGGTCTTGAGAAAATTCACATAGAAGAAAAGGAATAGAAGGGGATAAGCAACTATTTCTCTCTCCTTTGGAATGAATGGTAGGAATGGAACCCAGCATTTCACAGTGAATCCAAGAATTTGTCTACAGACTTGGGTATATTACAATTCCCTGGCTACTACTGATAAATTCAATGTATGCTCTGATTCCTGGAGTTTCTTGTTGTTTTATTTTTAATCTAATAAAGCATTGCCAAAATAGCCAAGCATTTGTCTCTCTACCCTGCCTTTCCATTGACCAGAAGGTCATTAATCTATCCTTGAGTGGACAGAAGGCAAAAGAAAATGCTCAAAAAGTAGACAGGAAGCCAACGATCTGTAACTTAGGGGATGGGAGCTGTGATGGCTAGTAAGTAGAAGAGGCCTGGAATATGTCTTTAAGGTCAAAGATATGTTCAGACAGTGGACAGCAGGCCTAAGATCTGTTCCTAAGATGGCGTGAAGCCAGAGAAGTGTCTGGAAGGTGAACATGAGGCCAGAGAGATCTGTCCCTAAGTGAGCAAGAAGCCAGGAAGGCTCTTGAGAAGATTCGGAAAACTAGTGAAGTTAGGAGGAAAAAAATATAAAGATTTGGGGGATGGGGATATTCCCATTATAGATCTAAAAGAAGGAAGAAAAGAAACATTTACTAAATGTATGACATGATAACGCTCATATAACCTAAATTAAATTGCTTACCCTCTCAGGGAAGAGGTAGGGGAGGGAGGGAAAGAACTTGGAACTCAAAATGTGAGAAAAAGAATGTTAAAAATTGCTCAAGGGGGCAACAGGGTAGCTCTGTGGATTGAGAGCCAGTCCTAGAGACGGGAGATCCTAGGTTCAAATCTGGCCTCAGGCATTTCACAGATGTGTGACCCTGGACAAGTCACTTAACCCCCATTACCTAGCCCTTACCACTCTTCTGCCTTAGAACCAATACACAATATTGGTTCCAAGACAGAAGGTAAGGGTTGGTTTTTTTAATTGCTTAAATTTGTAATTGGGGAGTGTGAATCTTAAAATTTCTCAGACTCTACCTTGGAACATTATCTTAAGGTTATGGTTAAGGTTATTCCCCATTTAAACAATTGATGTACTTGATCAGGAATGTATTGGGAACTTTAAAATTACTCCACCCATACTTAGGCATACTTTAGGGGAAGATAGAGTTGCAACACTCCTTACTGAACAATGAAAAAGTACTTAACCCATACTTATAGTGAGGCAAAAGCCCTTAAGCTAGGTCTATTTTTAGATCTAATACAAAAGGGTGCTAAGTACCTATGAAGGTCAAATTGATCACTAAAAGGTCAGGCAACTTGCAAGGTGCAAGCTTAACAAAGAGGTGTGAAGTACTCAGAAGACATAATCTACCCAGAGAAAGTGAGAACTAAAAACTAAGAATGGGCTGTCCTAGGAAAAGCATCTACTATGATTGGTAGACATGAAAATTTAGGGGAGGTGACACAAGAGAAATTTCTCTTTAAAAGGAGCTGTCTGAACCAGTTCAAGGAGTTCGATTTAGTTCAGTTTTGGTAGCTGAATTGGAGGTCAGGAGTCAGAGGAGACTGCTGGGTCTCTGAACACTAGAGTTTTGCTTAGGGAAAGATCTTGTGGTGAGCAATTAAAGACTGATTTAGTTTCTCTCTTAAAGAGAAAGGCCTAGGCCATTGGCCTAGGCTCTAGCCTTTTCCTACTATTTCCTCTTACTCTGTCTCTTTCCCTTTCCTTAATTCCTTCATTTATATTAATTAAAATCTTCATAAAACCCAGGTGACTTGGGTATTTCATATTTGGGAATTTTTCCCATGGCAACCACTTATTTTTGATATAAAATCAAGACACTAAAAATTATCTTTACAGTTTGGGCAATTCACAGTCTTGAAACCCATATTTTCACAGTCACAGGAGGAAAATATTACTCAAAGAAAAATATTTTTAATTTAAAATCTTTATTTAATTAATTAATTTAGAATATTTTTCCATGGTTACATGATCCATGTTCTCTCCTTCCTCCATAGCCAACGTGCAATTCCATTGGTTTTACATGTGTCATTGATCAAGACCTATTTCCATATTATTAATATTTGCATTAGGGTAATTCCTTAGAATCTACATCCCCAATCATATCCCCATTGACCCATGTGATCAAGCAATTGTTTTTCTTCTGTGTTTCTATTCCCACAGTTCTTTCTATGAATGTGGATAGAGTTCTTTTTCATAAGTCCCTCAGAATTGTCCTGGATCTTTGCATTGCTGATAGTAGAGAAGTCCATTACATTGGACTGTGCCACAGTGTATCTGTCTCTGTGTACAAAGTTTTCCTGGTTCTGCTTCTTTCACTCTGCATCAATTCCTGGAGGTCATTCCAGTTCACATGGAATTCATTATTCCTTTCAGCATAATAGTATTCCATCACCAATAGATACCACAATTTGTTCAGCAAGAAACATTTATTAAGCACATAGTATGTATTATACACTGAGTTATGTTTTACAAATATGTTATTATCTTATATGATCCTCAGAATAACCCTGGGGGTTGAGAATTTATTTTTCATATATTGTATTAATTCCTATATGTTAGGGAGAATTACTGTTATTCCTATGTATGGGATCTGTAATGGAGGAAATGGAAATACAAGAGGGATCAACAGAAAAAGCAAGAGATTTGGAACTTTGGGAACTGCCAATCAACTGAGATGGAGTTACAGTTCCATGGAATTTTGAAGGAAGCAGTTGGGCAGCTTGAGCTGTTTTGAAACTCACTTCTCTGACTGTTGGGAGGAAGGTGGAAGCCAGATTCATTCTCTTGGTCATTAATTATTTATATGACTGAGTACTGAGAAGACTTTGGAGCTTAGCTCAAAAGAAACTCTGTCAGTCTTTGCTATCAACATCTCCCCTTAGAGAAAAATAACTTTATTTCCTGAACTGAACACATTGTGAAATCTCCAATCAAGAGGAATATATAGGAAGTTAGGGAAATCTATTTTTCTCTCTCTGCCTCCTTCTCCCTACCTCCTCTATGTAAAAGGAGAAAACACCTCTTAGTTAAAGATTTGAGGGTGAGAATTAGTTATTAAAAGAAATCTTCAACCTTACCATTTCTGAGAAAAGCAGTCAAATCAGTTGAGAGGGAAGAGGAAGTGGTGTGGCTGAGGAGTGTAAGATTCAATCTTTCCCCTAGCTTGCTTCCTGGTGTTACTGCCTCACTACCATAAATCTCCTAATAGTGCTATCTATTACAGATCTGGATTAGAGATACCATCCTGTCTGCTGCTTTTTTGCATTTTAACAGAATTTGGCTAACAAATGAAGAAAACAAGGATTCTTTTCCTGTGGAGGTGACCAGTCCACTTGTGGGGATTGTGAGAGGTAGTTAGGTTGATCACCAATAAAAGATGTCTTGGGATGGTCAAGGGAGAAGCTGAATAATGAACTTCAAAAAATCTATGCAGCTCAAGTGGTTCCTGATTTTCAAGAGAGGCATGAAGAGATTAGTTATGGTACTGACTTTATTAACCAATAAACTTGATATAATCAATGAACTTATATTCCTAGCTAAAAATCATTCTCTTAAAATAATTTTAATTGTAACACTAGGAAGTAGATTATTATTTTCTTTTACATTAGAGATAATTGAGGGGGGCAGAGATTGAATGACTCACTCAGGATCATACAACTACTTAGTGTCTGAAGCAGTATTTGAACTCTGTTCTTCCTGACTTCATTCACTGGGCCACTTAGCTGCTTCCTAAAACTTAAGGATATTAGTCAAGTAGTCTAACATAGAGTACATAAATATAGTGAGTAGTCAAAGCAAAATAATTTGCTCAAAAAATGGTAAAGAGTAGTAAAAAAAAAAGCATTCAATGGTAAATTGAGATCCTTAAGTAGATAGAGACTTGTATTCAAGTCCTTGCATTGAGACTAACTAGCTTTGTGACCTGGGGCAAAATACTCTCACTGGAGCTCAGTTTCCTGAAAGAGTGGACAAAGATGATCTGTCAGGTCCTTTCCAGATCTTACAGACTAGGTATGATTGACTTGAATAGCTCAGCACTGAAAATCCGGGTACCTTAAGCACACATTGACCTGGAGTTCAATAACAAAACTCCCTGATTTCTGTGGTGAATAGGGATGAATTGTGTGGTAAACTGGGAATTTTGGACATGCATATTAAAGGACTTCCAAAAAAACAAAACAAAACCCCAACCTCAAACCAAACCCCAAGGCACTACCCACAACTCCTGTAATTATTCAAATGAATACCAATGGGGCTCTGATAATTCAATAAAAACTTCTGGTTTGCATGGTTGGATGTATGTTTTACATTAGTATGCAATTTCCACTTGGTTACAGTGGAAAGGAGCCTGGCTGCCCAGTGCCAGGGTGTGTGAGAGAGTCAACAGCTCTGAATTTCAACTGTGGGAACCTTGCAGGGAAACCTGACACCCAGAAAAATAGACCAGGGCTTGGGCTTAGCTAAGCTGGAAATAGTGAACCTGTGGCCCCTTTGCATGAGAAGTTTAGAGAATAAAGATGAAATTGCTCCTAGCCTACAGGACAGCTCCCCCCCCCCCCCCATGTTCTTATAATCTACTCCAGTTTTCCTTCTATTATTTCCTTCCTTCCTTTCCCACCTCACCCCATTCCAAACCATTTTCTAGCCTTACTCCCTTCATCCCCAGGAATATCTGAAAGATAATGAGCTTTCTGTGAACTCTGGTCAGGTAAACTTTTCTGGGAGGATTTTAACATTTCAAAACATTCATCTTTAATTTTTTTTTTAATTTGAAAAAGCTATTTGAGTATCTGACCTTCTAAAATATTTCTTCATATATTATTCGAATGTTCAAGAGTCAGAAACCCAGACACAGAAATTGTTTACTTTATCAATTAGCAAGCACCAGACATCAATGCCCTTCACATTTGGGTCAGGGCCATATTTGTTTTATTTCCAATAGGTCATCTTTTCCCTTCCTCTTCTCCCTGGCCCTGGAGGAGCTCAGGTTCTCCTTTCCCACTCCTCACTTACTTTTCCAGGCCTTCTCTAAAGAATCAAGGACTATCTTCCCATCTAGGGCAAAATTCATTTTGATTATCCTTGCCTCAGACCTAAAGAAGAAGGTTGCAGGATTCTCTAAAATTTCAGATCAAAGACACACAGTTTTACCTCATAGTATGTGAGGCAAAATGGCTTAATCTTAGGAACAGTTAAGCCCAGATTTACTAAAGTACAATTTTAAAGCATTATGGAGGCAATATTATTCTTCCCCAGAAGACTACACACTATAGTTCTTATTCTTTAAGACTTAGATCATCCCTGAGCTTTAGCCACTCTTTGGATGCAACCATGGTACCCTTCTGGCTCTTAGGCTGTTCCTTCCCAAAATAGGTTAGTTGTTCCCAATTTGCTTAGATACCCAGTTAGGAAAATAGCTAGAGATATTTTTCAACTTCAGAGAGTGGCAGGATTTTAGAGGTAGAAGAGATTTTAGAGTCCTTCGTTTTACAAATTAGGAAACTGAGACTTTGAGGCAATTAGCTAGTTAGTGGCCAAGCCAGGAATCCTCCAGCTTTCTAGATTCAAGCCCTGTGCTCGATCTACCACACTGCCTCAGATATTTTTATTCTATCTAGGCTGCTCATCTGTTCACAGAGACCCTCCAGGGAAAGGTGCTGGTGCTCCAGCCTCAGGTGCCTCATCTTAGGAAGATCTTAGGAGGCCAAAGAGAGGTAGTGCAAGGATTGCTAAAAAGGGACAGGTCAGGAGGCCAAGATAAATAGAGTGAATGTGACTCCTATTTTTCAAACTGAATGTGACAGAAGAGTCACAATGGATGGGATAGGGGGAGGGAGTGGTGGAGCCAAAGTCCCTAAACTGGGTAAGATTGTGAATCTAACTTTGTGCTTATAGGTCAATGGACTAACAGATTCAATGTGATTTATACCCAAAGCTTTGCACCAAGAGTTGTTAGAGATTCAGAATATAACAATGCTCCTGCCTTTCCAGGAGATCATTTCTATGACACTTTCCAGTTTACAAAGGACTTCTCAATAAGAATTCATGAGATAGATAGGGCAAGTATCATCACACCTATTTTACAAATTAAGAATCTAGAATTTGAAGCAATTAATTTCCCTAGGCATGGGAAAACAGGACTCTAACCAAACCTTCAGATTCCAAACCCAGTCCTCTCTGTCTCTTACATTTGCATAGTAATAGGGGTCTTCTGGAGAAAATGCCTTAACCCAAAGCACTGACTTTTACAGTGCTAATTTCAGACATCATGACAGAATGGTGGGGAAGATATTTTAGGCAGATAAAATAGACTTTTCTTTCTACTTATCTTGCTCCAAGATACCAATCACCTTCCTTCATCAAAATGTCAATTAAAATGGAAAGGAACCTGAGACACTGAAAAGAGACATATTCTGAGGCATTGAGGAAAGGTTTCCCACAGAAAAGTTACAGTGCAACTCTCTAGAGTGCTTTCTTTTATGCTAGAGAAACCTGCACTTTATCAGCTTTGGGGAGACCATTTGGTGACTGATGCCAGTCCATCCCCAGGACTCTTGTACGAATTCAGGAATCCACCATTTCTTCAGATCTCAAAAGGAACACATGGAACTCATTCACACACACCTCTGACACTACTGAAACTTTCCCCTTTTGTTTTGAGGATGGGAAAGTTGAGCATCTCTCCAAAGCTTCAATTCACTACCTATTCTGGGGAAAAGCTACCATATCTTGGGAATCAAGGGAGAGATACAGGCAGGAGAAGTTAAAGGAAGTAGAAATGGGTGGTTAAAAGTAGGCTGAAACAGGGGCAGCTAGATGGCTCAATGGATAGTGTGGGACTTAAATTAATATCCAACAACTCCAAGTATTAATTTTACAAATTTATTCATAATCACTTGAAGAAGATGGAATAAGAAGGAAATAGAAGTAAAAAAAACCACCTAATTATTTAACAAAATTAAGATCATGTGATTAAGTTCTCCTTGCCTGTTTAAAAAGCCAGCTCCACCAAAGCCCCAACGGGAAGACAAGAGAGCAAGAGGCGGGACCACACAAATTTATATCCTCCCCATGTCAGCACATAACATGAGGAGAGTGGGGTGCTGGGAATTGTAGTTTTTAGGATAACAGATTCTAATTACAAAATAGAGAATCAGGACCTGGGTTCAAATGTGACCTCAGATACTTCTTATGAGCAAGTTACTTAACCCCAATTGCCTGGCCCTTGCTCTTCTATCTTAGAGTTGCTACTACAAAAGAAAGTTGTTTTTTTTTTTAAGTATACTGAAATAGGGCCTTGAGACCAAAAGAAATAACCAAATCTAATGTATTTTTAAAAGGAAGAATTTTTATCTTCTTTCTCTACATACAAAACTACAAATGGACTGTTTTTTTGTTTGTTTGTTTTTTTTTTTTAGAAGCAAGACTGCCTTTTCTCTTGACAGCAAGAAATTCAAAACAGGCCCCAGGTCCCTAAGTATTTGCGAAATCACTGTAGTTGTTTGTTCTTATTAGAATTTTCCATAGTCCCTATGACCAAATGATTTTTCTCTGTGGACTCTGGGCATGTAGACATAATGCTCTATCCCATGTATTTCTATGGCTATACCCAGTGACCCATTGCTGACATGGTAACAAAACCATGGCCCTCTCCCCAGTGAGGGAAACATCCCAGAGCTTATCTGTTGTCAAGAGCTTCAGATGGTGCTGACTCTAAGGAAGATCCGTCTAGTCAGGGGAAAAACATGGGAGCTGAGGGCAGCATTTCCTGTCCCAGAAAGTATTACTGGGATACCGGAGCCAAGGGGTCAGAGACTAAGAGATCAAACTCCAGGGGGAACCAGGTACAAAGCTGTCACTGCCAATCTGTGGGATTTAGCTACTCGGCTCCCATGGCCTGCGGGGCTCTTCTTATGGGCAGGCATGTCCCCTGCCAGTCTGTTTGAGCCCCTGCTAATCCCCTGCAGCTGTGCTGGCAGCGGAGTCCAGACAGCCTCCACCACATTTAGCAAAAATCTAACCAGCCCATTAGGCTTTTTGCTGGTGAAAGAGATGGAAAGTCTTGGTTAAAATGAAGAATTGGGATGATTCCAAGTGACTAGAATGCACCCTAAGCAATACTGTAAAAAAGATGCCTTAAGTTTGGGGTGTGAAGTGGTTAGGAGACTGGACTTCGATTCGTGAAGACCAGGATCTGATTCTTATGTCAGATACTTGCTAGCTGTGTGGCCCTGGGCTGGTCACTTACCCTGTCTCTTCATTGGTAAAATATGGATTAATAATAGCACCTACCTCCTATGATTGTCGAGGGAATCAGCTCAGATAACAGTGATATAACAAGTCAGCTCTTAATATTATTTATCTCTCATATTCCTGAGGGCAACTCAATGCCACAGTGGATAAAGTGTCAGGCCTGGAATCAGGAAGACCTGAGTTCAAATCTGACTTAAGACAATGTGTGACTCAGCAAGTCATTTAATCCTGTTTGCTTCAATTTTCTTATCTATGAAATGAGCTAGAGGAGGAAGTGGCAAACCACTCCAGTATCCTTGCCAAGAAAACTCCAAATGAGGTCATGAAGATTTGGACACAACTCTGAACAATAACACCAAGTCTCTCTTCTCTCAGTGCCTATGTCTCAATTCCTTTCTCTTCTTCCATCTTCTCTGTCATGTATACTAGTTATGATAAACTCATTCATATTAAGCTGTTTGAGTTATGAGAATTCTTTAACTATGGATAGATTTTGGAGTCAAGAAGACTTGAATCCTGATGTCTGCTAGCTGTGTGCTAGTCCACAGGTAAGTTACTGAATATCTCCCAGACTCAGTTTCCTCATCTGTACAAGGAGAAGACTAGGCTGGGTGACTTCTGAGGTCCTTGAAATCTATTATCCTAATCTAATTCTTTGAAATAACGTTTTTGAGTCAATAAGTCCCCAAAATGATTTCCTATGAAATATAGTTAATTGCACCTTTCTTTGCACAAAGGCCATTGCTGATATTACATCAGGATGATTTTTAAAGGGTCAAATTGAATAACCATTGAGGGATATTGGAGGTGAGGAATCAAGTAACCAAATTAACAAAAGTATCCAAACTTTAAAAATAGCTTTCAACTCAAAAAGACCTTCCTCTTTACACTTATTCCTAAAACCTACTCCACCTTTCTTCCTTACCATCCTTGCTAATATTAATGCAGGTAATGTTGTGTCCCTGTCCCAGAGGGCAGCAAGAATGATGAAAGTGAAAGTATGTCATTCAAACAAAGACACATGCAATAAAAACAACAGGAAAGACATGAGATTGTTTTTTGGCAAATGGAAGGTTTGTTTTTGGATAGTTTGCTTTTTGTCATCTTCTCTGGGTGCCCACAAGGTTCTGGCACTGAGCTCTCTGGCCCTCTAGGCTGGGGCAGGTAGATGATGATGCCAAAGGAGACAAATGGGAGAGGGTGGGGCAAGCTATGGGAGTGGAAGGTGGAAAAAAGAAACAGAGATGATTCTCTTCTCCTTCCTTCTACCCTACTTCTCCCTGTCTTCTAAAGAGGAAAAAAAAAACCTTAAAAATTGAGGTTCCAGAGTGGTTTTCTCCAATTACAAAGTCTTTCAATGAAATTAAACTCTGCAACGAAAAACAATTTTACTCCCACAACTAGCCAGGAAAGGAGGACGACATACTCATCATCTGGGAGAGCCATAACTAGGGCAAGCTTGTCCCAGGGTGCCAGATTTGGAGGACAATGATAGCTCTTGAAATCTTTCTGCAGCATAGAATGAGTCTAGCTAGCACTTAGTTCCCCAGAACAGTTTGTTAAAATAAGAATTTAAAAGATACTTGGAATGTAAAAGATACTGGAAATGTGGGCTGAATTCTTCCATACTTCCATACTCCTGCTCCCCCCCCCCCCCTTCACTGAAAGAGAGCGTTGGACTCCCTTGAAGCATGGTTTTCCATCTGCTCCTGACACAAGCATTCCTAGCTCTAGCCCTGGGTCGGTTAATACTACATTTAGAGGGAAATGGTCATTTTGACTCAAGAAGACTAGAGGACTCAAAGTTGGTATCCAATGGGCCACTCTCTGGAGCTACGCTCAGACTGAAACTTAGCTCGCAGAGATGCCGCTTTGTAAAGAAACTTATTTCATGGAAGAAAACATTTGGATCCAGAAATCCATTTTGTGAAAGTAAATGTATCTGGACAGGCTTATTAGGGATGCGCAAACCCAGGGGTGTCTATGGTTTGGCGACGTATCATGTCCCATTTTTCAAAGGCAAAATTCAAAACATATTTCTGCCTAACAACTTTCCTGTTTGGTTTCAAATCCATGTGTTTTTCTTGAGGAACTAACTAGCCAGGGCCTGTTTCCCATCTTCAGGGGTTCCCCTCAACCAAAGATCCATATGCTGATTGGGACTCATATACAAAAGAAGAACCAAAAACATAGCTTTGTAAGATTATAGAATCAGAGATCAGGAACTTGAGGGGCTCTTAGAGGCCGTCTAGTCTAACACCTTCATTTTAGAGAAACTGAGGTCCAGAAAGGACAAATTACTTGGCCAAGATCACCCAACTTATACATGTTAAAGTTAGGATGTGAACTAGTTCTCTCACTCCCAAGCCAGCACTCAAGTTAAATGTTAAGTACTTCATGCTAGTGGGGATTAGATTATACCAGAAGTCAAGCCATATTCTTTGTGATGAGAGATATAGAAGATACTCTGATAAAATGATTTTTATTTTCCCTGTGGCCAAGGACATTGATCATGTAACCCAAAAGTCATGCCTCCATTTAGTACTAGAAAGCATAACAACGCAGATATTTTTTATTTGCCAGGGAACTGACTGTTCAGTAGTATTCAAAATTCACTGAGCCATTCAGGTCCCCAGTTGCCCTACAAACTTCCCACTTTCCCCAACTTCATCCTGGCCTTTATTTTGCCATGAGGGGGCCAAGTTATGAGGTTAAACAGGTTTATAATCCTGCCACCAATCACGATCTCCATGAATACTAACAGAAGAAAAATCAAAGCAAAAAAGGCTGGATTTTCTCCAGGCCTTCTCCTTGCTCAGCTTTCATGAGGAATGCCTCACTTGACTTTTTCTAGGTCTGACCTAGGAGCCAGGCACTATTTTTATGGCTGTCCTCAACTCAAAATCTAGAGGGTTGCAATAGATTCTGAGCATGACTACACCTCCCACTACCCAGTATTCTTGAGTATAGGCTTAGGCTTTGAGTGATGTGACTTATATTGGATCTGGTTTGCTGGAGTCTTCCTTAAGAGCTATTCCACTTTCACAGTCTTTGCCTGTGCCTGCTCCTAATTCCCTTCCTACACAAGATTGTTCCAAACCCATTTTACCTACTGCTGGCTCTCATTAATGTCATGTCATATGACAGTAATCCGAAAGACTTAAACCCAGAGCTCATTTACTAATGTGGACATCAAAACCAAGTTCCTGAAACTCTGGAGTGCTTTGAAGTAGTTCAGGGATTGTTAAAGTCTTCTCTACAGTTTCTGAGTATTTGAAATAGGAAATGATGTAAATAATTTGAGGAATAAATTATTTAATCTCTTAATTTTCTTCTTCTTCGACTATTAGCTGAGCATGGAGAGTTGGAGTTTATAACTCTCAGAGACCTTTAAGGCTGTTCTCCACTCATTTATCTTTGCCCTTTCTCCTCATCAAGGTGAAAAATAACTTAATAAGAAAAGATGAAAAGCTTGGGAGGAACTATATCTGGCTCTCTAAAAGAGATTTTCTATTTCATTTGACCAAGGTTCTTGGCAGCATCCAAACTCCTAATCCTGCTTAATCACCCTAAGAGTTCTAATCCAGCCTCCTTGATTTATCTGCACATACTTTCACCCTTAACCCCACCCCCAACTTCTCTCTAAGTCCCCCTCCCTCAGCACATCCCAAAGAGCTGCCCTCTAAAGGATCCTTGTTTGACATTTAAAGCCAAACTATCTCAGATCAATCTTAAATCAACAAATAATGCTATTGCTATGTGCGTAGTATTATTATCCTACTTGGACTATGGAAAATACTAAAATAAATAAGACAGTAGTCTCTTTGTGCTGAGTAACTCACAAATGAAGAGGGGAGTTTGAGGTTAGGGAGAGAGGATTAAGACAAAAATAGAAAACACTAACTAAAAATATAAATGCTCGAATGTTATGGCTAAGATGTGATATAAACACAATAAAAGAATTTTAGAGTTTGTACGGGACATCAAAAGCTATTTAGTCCAACCCACAGCTGAGAAAGATTCAACACAACCACACATTCAATAAATGGTCATCTGGACTCTGTCTGAAGAACCTACAATGAAGGGAAACCAACTACTTTCTCAGCAACCCATTCCACAATTATAAAGTTCAAATTGTTAGGAAGATTTTCCTGATATCAAGCCTATATTTGCCCCTTTGCTACTCCTACTCATTGCTCCTGGTTCTACTCTATGAGCAGCTAGCATTTGCTCTAATAAAATGGGTCTCATCACTCCTCAGAATCCTGGCTCTTCAAAACTCAGCTATCATACCCCCACTCAGTTTTCTTCTCTCCATATTAGACATTTGCTTCAATCGATCCTCATTTAGCTTCATCTCAGGGTTCTTCATGCTCTTCCTCCCCTCCCTCACCCTTTTCTATTTAGCTCTCCAACTTAGTAATGTCTTTCTGAAACCGCGAAGCTCAGAACAGAGCAGAACAAAATAACCCACATGTGATCCAACCAGGCCAGAGTCCAGTGGCACTATCACTTTTTTTTTTTTCAATTTTTGGAAGCCATTCATCAGTGAGTAAGCATTTACTTAGCTCCTACTATGTACCAGGGACTCTGCTAGGCACTGAGGGCCCAAAGACAAAAGTAAAACAATCCTTGCTCTCAAGGAGTTCATGTTAAAATTTGGGAGAAAAATTATACAAATTCAAAAATACCCCAAAATAAAGACTATGAGCTTTTGGAGGGCAGGAACTATTTTTTGCTGTTCTTCTTATTGTCATCATTTTGCATGGTGCCTGGCACAAAGTGGGTGCTTAATAAATGCTTATTAAATGACCATACATTTCTTAACACCTTTCAAAATCACATTACTTATTTTTGACATTTCTCACTGTTGACCCATATTGAGTTTTAATGGACCAAAACCCCTGGACATTTTTCATAAAAAAAAAAAGAAAAGAAATAAAAAAAACACCCTAACTCCACCATATTATACTTGTGAAGTAAAAATTTTAACCCAAGTGTAAGATTTTGCTTTGATTTCCACTGAACTGCCTAGTCATAGCCTTTCAGCATTTATCAATTGGGGAATGGATTTTACTCTTAATACTAAGAGATAACATTTATATAGTACTTACAATGTGCCAGGTATTATGCTAATGCTTTAGAATTATGATGCCATTTGATTCTCACAACAATCCAAGTAGGTCAGTGCTCTGATTATCCCCATTTTACAGATGAGGAAACTGAGGTAAGCAGGGTTAACTTTGACCTGCTCAGGTTCATATGGCTAACAAATGACTGAGGCTGGATTTGAACTCAAGTCATTAACTCCAGTCCTAGTGCTCTGTCTACTGTGCCACCTAGTGTACAAATTTGAATCTTAGAAATTAGACCTTTATCATTGACTACTTTCCTTCTAATTTTATCTCTATTGGCTCTATTTGTCCCAACCCTTTTTCTTTTCTGTGGTCATTATCCATTTTATCTTCTGTAATCCTCTGTGCTTCTAGTTTGGTCATGAACTGTCCCCGTTATCCATAGAGATGAAAGAAAATGTTTTCCTTGCTCCTCCAATTTATCTATGATATAACCTTTTATTTGGAATGTGTCTTGATATGTGGTATGAGATGCTTGTTTATATCTAGATTTCTACCAGACTACTTCCCAGTTTCCCCCAAAGTTTTTGTTAAATAGAGAACCTTTACCCCCTTAGCTGGGGTCTTTGGGCTTATTGAACACCAGGCTACTGGGTTCCTTTGCTCCATTGATTGTCCTCTATTTTTCAGCCAATACCAAAGTGTTTTGATGATTACTGCTTTGTAGTATAGTTCATCTCTACTACACTACTAAATCCCCTTCTTTCCCACTTTTTTTTCATTATTTCTTTTGAAATTCTAGAACAAATTAATTTCTTTATTATGTTTTTGTTGTTGTTCTATCTACAAAGTAACACTTTGGAAGTTGGATTGGTATGGCACTGAATAAGTAAATTATTATAATTTTCACTATATTAGCCAACCCATGTGCAATTGATATTCATCTTACTATTGGGTCTATTTCTGTCAAAAATGTTAAGCAGTTGTATTTGTAGAGTTTCTGGCTTTGTATTGATAGGTAGACTCCCAAATATTTTAGAACTTTTGTAGTTATTTTGAATGGAATTTTTCTTTCTATTTTTTTCCTCCTAGGTTTTATTGCTAATAAGTAAAATGCTAATTTTTATGTGGATATATTTTATACCTATGATTTTGCTGAAGTTAGTGTTTCTGTTACTTTTAGTTGACTATATAGAGCTCTTTTAAGTACTTTATGTCATCTACAAAAAGAGATAATTTTGTTTTCTCTTTGCCTATAATTATTTAGGGAACAACTAACTAAGGCTCACAATGGTCACCATGATCAAAGTCATGGAGCAGCATAGGGCAAAGTCCAATATGTAGGCTTGATCCAGCCTACATTTGGACATCCATCACTGGCTGCCCCTGTCTCCTCCCAAGCAGAAACAAACAGCCTTACTGGGGGCAAATATAACTTAGAGAACTAGCTGTCTCATGTGTTTTTTTTCCCTTGGATGTTCTCAAGAGATTAGTTAATGTTGCTTGAGGAATCAGTGAATATAAAAGATTTTTGTGTGTGTGTGGCTGATGCCAAAGAAAAGTCTGTTTGTGCTTAAGGCCCTGAGGAAGTTATTCAACCCAGTGAGTTAATTGTTTTGTGTTGCCTTGGTCGCCTTGAGAGTGCCAAGGTCACTAAGCCAGTGAGATGGTAGCCTGCTTTAGTTCTGGCCATGCCTGCTCATGTTGCCCCTCAGGGCAGTGTTAACATTTACACCCAATTCTTTCTTTCCTAAATTTTATAGAACACTAAATGCCAGGCCCCACCTACCTTAAGAATTTGTTCCCCCATTTGGTCTTTGTTGGGTTGTTTTTTTTTTCAGTCACTGATTCAAGAAAAGAGATAGATGACCTCCTGTTGGCCTCCTCTTTTTAATCTGTCTTTCTTATCTATGATTCTATAGGAACATTCCTTTATAAGGTCATTACTTACAGGAGACAGAGGCACTATTTGGGTGGGAAGGGATGGGGAAGTATTGAATTCTAGTCGTAGATCTGCCAAGGAGTAGTTGTGTGATATTGGAGAAGTCATTTGACTTCTCAGAGCTTCATTTTCTCTTCTTCCATAAAATGAGGGAATTGCATTAGAGGTTTTTTTCCAGTTCTATGATCCTGTGATTCCAGAAAACAGACCCTTCTGTGTTTCAGCTCACACATAAACACAAGAGGACAATTTTAGCAGCAGTGGGCCCCAGGGAACAAGGGAACCTAGGGGCAGGAATTCCAATTTCTGATCTGCAGCTGAGGACCTAATTGCTCAAAACAAAAATCATACATTCAAGTTGGAACCTTAAAAATTATATAGTCCAACACCCATATTTTATAGACGATTTTATAGATGAGAAAACAGAGACCCATAGAAGTGGTAGAGTTTGCATAAGGACAGACAGAGAGTAGTGCCACACTAGAACCCAGGTCTTCTTCCCAGGTTACTGATCTTCTCAGGACATAGCTTTGCCATCCTCAGCTTAGATTATAAACTCTTCAAAGTCCGAGGGTGAATCTCTGTATTTTTTTTCCTAAGGAGGTGCCTAGATAACAGAAATGATGTCTACAACAGATACTTCTGGATAATGCCAAAGATGGTGGTTTTCATTCGTGGGGATAAAGATACCACTTGGAAATCAGGTGATTCATTTAGAGAACATGCATTTCTGGCTAGAAACTGAGGCACATGAGATTGAATGTCATACTCAAAATAATATGGTAAAGGAATCAAAAAGTAAGAGCTGGGACTAGAGCCTGCCTATTGGCATACACTGGTTTACAAAGTCATCTTCCCCTTTGAAAGGCAGTGTGGTGTAAAGACTGGAGAGCTGGCCTTGAAACCAGCAAGGTCTAGATTTTGAATCTTACTTCTGAAATAGACTGGCTGTGTGACCCCAGGAAAGCTATTTAACTTCTCAGCCCTTTAAGCAAAGCCCTGAAATTATAAGTTTCAGAAATGGTACCCACCTACATCAACAGAATTTCACCACCCAGGACTTTCCTACACTAACAAAAATCACTGGTCCAGTATCTATCTTTCTTCCCCTCTAGAAGGTGTATCAATTAATCCCAGATCTCTGATGCCAGGCAGGTATGATGGCTGGATCCACAGTGCCTCATTCTTATTGAACCTGGAATAGGATACTTCCCTTGAGGTTGACTCAGTTTCTCCCAGTCTCTTTTGCATCTTATAGAACTCCATTAAAAATCAGATGTTAGCCAGTTATGCCTTACTGTGAATCTTAGTGACCTCTCGAAAAGTTATTTGCATTTTGAGCCTTCTCTCTTTGTGTGGAATCAGATACTTTGGATTCAGTTAAATGAATTACACACCTAGCAAAGGGAACTGGAAGCCTTTGGGAAAAGGCTAAAGAACCTTCCCAGGGTCCCTAAATTCACATCTAAATAAAGCTGCCTTCTGAATACATATACTACAGGTCCTGGCATCAGCAATCGTGCTTATTGATTTATATTCATTCATTTAAGCAGTATTTATTAGAGGACTGTGAAATCAAAATGAGTTAGAACTATGACATGGTGATCCAAAAGCCAACATGACCTTAGTCTTTATTAAAAGGAGAGCAGGGTCCACGACTAGGAGAGCTCTGCTCTGGTCATATCGTATTTTTGGAACCATCCTGAATTCTACATTTTAAAAAGGATATTATCAAATTAGAAGACACCCGGGCAGGGTGGAAATCCAAAGGACCCTCACTGATTTCATGCCATATGTGAATGGGTTGAAGATATTGCAAATGTTTAGTCTAGATAAAAAAAAAAAAACTTAGAAGGAATTTGATAACTACCTCCAAATATCTGAAAGACTGTCACCTGGAAGAAGAATTAGTCTTATTCTACTTAGTTTCAGACAGTAAAACCAGGAGCGGTGCATGACAAAGATGCAAAATTTTAGTTTGAAGGATATACTTCCAGAGCCAGTATGAGTCAGTAGAAAGCAGGAATGATGTATAAAACCCAGTGGAATTGCTTGTTGGCTATGGGAGGGGGGTGAGAAAAGGGAAGGGAAAGAAAATGAATCATGTAACCATGGAAAAATATTCTAAATTAATTAATTAAATAAAAAGAAAGAAGGAATGACAGATTTGAAGACAGAAACTGGATCTGGACACTTCTTATCCATGTGACATTGGGTACATTTCATTGGGCCTCAGTTTCCTGATTCATAAAACAAGGGGGCTGGATTAGATAATAGTCCACAGCTTCTCATTCTACAAAAAGAGAAGGGCTCAAAATGCAAACTATGGAAGAATAACAGAAGTCACTGAGATCCCTTTCAGTTCAAGATTGTTGTTCTTATGACCCTAATTAGAGTTATCCTAAAATAACATGAGTTTCCTTCAGCTTTTCTCAATGGAGGTCATCTGCTAGCAAAGGATCTCATAAAGTGGTTTACTCTTAAGTGTAGGTTGGACTTGGGGATCTCTGAGATCTCATCCAATCTAAGACCTTGTGTACCATAATGTGTTTGTGCAGATCACTGTTGATATTGAAAGGAAGGAGGAAAACATGTTCTCTGGCCCCAAGGAGTTATAGCTTAGTGGACTAGATGAGATGTATACAAAGTCTGCTAAAAATAAGAACAGTAGAAAGGACAATGAAAAACAGAATGGTAAAATGGAAAGATCCCTTCCAGGGGAATTAGAAGCCCTGGGTTCATGCCCAGGCACCACTAGCTAACTGCTGGAAATTGGACAAATGATTTCTCTCTATAGCCTAAAATTTCCCATTTAAAAAATGTAGATAACAACACATGCCTATTATAATAGTAATAAGTTACATATATTTATATGTATATAAAAATATATATTATATAAATACAAATATATAAATTATATCATATATAATTCAAATACATATAAATAAGTATATATTTATTTACTTTGTAAGATCTGCAAAGCATTTTCCTCACAACAACCCACTTAGGTAGTTGGTATAGGTAAAATGTGCCCAGCTTTTTTTAAAATTAATTTATTTAGACAATTTAGAACATTATTCCTTGGTTACAAGAATCACATTATTTCCCTCCCTCCCCTCCCCCTCCCCTTCCTGTAACCAATGTGCAATTTCATTGGGTATTACATGTGTCCTTGCTCAAAACGTATTTCCATGTTGTTGGTGTTTGCATTAGGATGTTCATTTAGAGTCTACATCCCCAGCTATATCCCCTCGACCCATTCATTCAAGCAATTGTTTTTCTTCTGGGTTTCTACCCCAACAGTTTTCCCTCTGAATATGGATAGTGGTTTTTCTCATAGATTCCTCCAAGTTGTTCAGGATCACTGCATTGCAACTAATGGAGAAGTCCATTAATTTGATTTTACCACAGTAGATCAGTCTCTGTGTATAACATTTTCCTGATTCTGCTCCTTTTGCTCTGCATCAATTTCTGGAGGTCAGTCCAGTCCCCATGGAATTCCTCCACTTTATTATTTCTTTGAGCTTAAAAGTATTCCATCACCAACATATACCACAATTTCTTCAGTTATTCCTCAATTGAAGGGCATCCCCTCATTTTCCAATTTTTTGCCACCACAAAGAGCACAGCTATGAATATTTTTGTACATGCCTTTTTTCCTTATTATCTCTTTGGGGTACAAATCCAGCAGTGCTATGGCTGGATCAAAGGGCAGACAGTCTTTTGGCACCCTTAGGACATAGTTCCAAATTGCCCTCCAGAATGGTTGGATCAATTCATAACTTCACCATCAATGCATTAATGTCCCAACTTTGCCATATCCCCTCTAGCATTCATTACTTTCCTTTGCTGTCATGTTAGCCAATCTGCTGGGTGTGAGGTGATACCTCAGAGTTGTTTTGATTTGCATCTCTTTGATTATCAGAGATTTAGAACACTTTTTCATGTGCTTATTAATAGTTTTGATTTCTTTCATTGAAAATTGCCTATTCATGTCCCTTGCTCATTTATCAATTGGAGAATGGCTTGACTTTTTTTGTACAATTGATTTAGTTCATTATAAATTTGAGTAATTAGACCTTTGTCAGAGGTTTTTGTTATGAAAATTGTTTCCCAATTTGTTGCTTCACTTCTAATTTTGGTTGCATTAGTTTTGTTTGTACAAAACCTTTTTAATTTGATGTAATCAAAATTATTGGTTTTACATTTTGTGATTTTTTTCTAGTTCTTGCTTGGTTTTAAAGTCTTTCCTTTCCCAAAGATCAGACATGTATATATCATTCTGTGTTCATCTAATTTCCTTATAGTTTCCTTCTTTATGTTCAAGTCATTCACTCATTCTAA
The DNA here is from genome assembly GCF_027887165.1 of Monodelphis domestica. NCBI lineage: Eukaryota > Metazoa > Chordata > Mammalia > Didelphimorphia > Didelphidae > Monodelphis > Monodelphis domestica. The sequence continues at coordinate 263,678,910 of NC_077230.1, read as the reverse complement.
GTTTATCTTAGTGTAGGGTATGAAATGTTGATCCAAACATAATCTCTCCCGTACTGTCTTCAAATTTTCCCAGCAGTTTTTTTGTTTGTTTGTTTGTTTTTTTGTTTTATCAAATAGTGGGTTTTGGTCCCCAAAGCCAGGATCATTGGTCTTGTCAAAGACTATCTTACTGAAGTCATTTACCCCAAGTCTTTTCCACTGGTCCTCCTTTCTGTCTCTTAGTCAGTAGCAAATTGTTTTGATGACCACTGCTTTATAGGATAGTTTGAGATCTGGGACTGCAAGGCCTCCTTCCTCCCATTTTTTTCATGATTTTCCTGGATATCCTTGATCTTTTGTTTTTCCGAATGAAATTTCTTATGGTTTTTTCTAATTCAGTAAAATTTTTTTTTGGTAGTTCAATGGGTAAGGCAATAAATAAGTAAATTAATTTGGGTAGGATGGTCATTTTTATTATGTTAACTCATCCTACCCATGAGCAGTCCATGTTTTTCAAAATGTTTAGATCTAGTTTTAATTGTGTGGAGGGTGTTTTGTAGTTGTGTTCTAGGGTGATTTTAAATGGAATTTCTCCTTCTAATTCTTGCTGCTGAGATGTGTTGGAGATATTTAGTCATCAGATATGCTGATGACTTATGCGGGTTTATTTTGTATCCTGCAACTTTGCTAAAGTTGTTAATTATTTTGACCAGGTTTTTAGTTGATTCGCTAAGATTCTTTAAGTAAACCATCATATCTTCTGCAAAGAGTGATAGCTTGGTCCCCTCATTGCCTATTTTAATACTTTCAATTACTTTTTCTTCTCTAATTGCTACAGTTAGTGTTTCTAGTACAATGTTAAATAATAGAGGTGATAATGGGCATCCTTGTTTCACTCCTGATCTTATTGGGAAGGCTTCTAGTTTATCCCCATTGCAGATGATGTTTGCTGATGGTTTTATATATATATATGTATATATATATATATATATATATATACATATATATATATAATTTATTATTTTTAGGAAAGGCCCTTCTATTCCTATGCTTTCTAGTGTTTTCAATAGGAAGGAGTGTTGTACTTTGTCAAAGGTTTTTTCTGCATCTATTGAGATAATCTTGTGATTTTTGTTGGTTTGCTTGTTAATATGGTCAGTTATGTGGATGGTTTTTTTAATATTGAACCATCATTGCATTCCTGGTATGAATCCTACCTGGTCATATTGAGTAACCCTCATGATCACTTGCTGGAGACTTTTTGCTAGTATCCTACTTAAGATTTTTGCATCTATGTCCTGTAGTTTTCTTTCTCTCTTTTTGACCTGCCTGGCTTTTGAATTAGTACCATATTTGTGTCATAAAAGGAATTTGGTAGACATCCTTCTTTGCTTATTCTGTCAAATAGTTTGTATAATATTGGGATTAGTTGTTCTTTGAATGTTTGATAGAATTCATTTGTGAATCCATCAGGCCCTGGGGATTTTTTTTAGGGAGTTCTTTGATGGCTTGTTCAATTTCTTTTTCTGATATGGGGTTGTTTAGGTAGCCTATTTCTTCCTGTGTTAGCGTAGGCAATTTATATTTTTGTAAATATTCATCCACATCACCTAGATTGCCATATTTATTGCAATATGGAGTGTCTCTGCTGCTGCAACTATGCCTCCTGCTCTGAGCTCTGCATTTCTCCTCTATCTGCTTCCCCAATGCCTGTGTTGGATGCTCTGAGCCTGGCACAGATTTACCTGCAAGGTACTCCCTCCAGACCAGCACCTTTACCTGCCCAGAGGTTCCAGCTGCCCTCTGGGCACTAGGCACTCTAGGTAGGGGAGGGATATCTTCCTTCCCCTTAAACCTGAGTGTTCCTGATTTCCGGCTTTGGGGGGAGTACCTTTTAGGTTAAGTCCAGCAGGAGGGTTCTTTGACTCTGTCTTATTAAATTTGATTTTCAGTTCCCTAGGAGCATTTTGTTTGCAAGTGGTAAGGAAAGGTTTTCAGAGGTCTGAACATTTGCTGCCTCTATGCTGCCATCTTGACTCCACCTCTTGTGCCCAGCTTTTTGAGTGGGAACATGCATTATATATTTTAACACCATTTTACTAAAGAGAAAACAGAGGCATTGAGAGGTTAAATGACTTAGGGCACGATCACCTAGTAAGTAGCTAATTAATAATAATAGTTAACATTTATATAGCACCTATTCTATCTCAAGCACTGTGCTAAATACTTTACAATTATTATCTCATTTAATCCTCACAACAAGCCTGGAAAGCAGCTACTAATATTATCCCTATTTTAAAGATGAGAAAACTGAGGCAAACAGGCTTAAGTGACTTGCCTAGGGTTACACAGCTAGTAAAGTATCTGAGGCCAGATTTGAGCTCAGGAATTCCTGAATTTTGTAAGGGGTAAAAATTAGGGTTGTTGACTGAATATATTACACTAGTGGTTGCCAGGGATTAAAATTCAATCCCAATAAAATACAAGTCAGTTTGTGATTTTTATGGTGGTTTAATTACAATAGAAGGAAGAAATTAAAAAGGAGAGAGGGAAAAAGGGTATAAGACTGCTCAGAGTCCTCAGCCAAGGGGCCTTCTCAATCTAGCTTGACTTTCAGGCACAAGGCCTCCTCCAAGATGAGGGTTCTCCTAGGAGGATAGCGCTTTAGGAGGTAAAGCAAAAAAGGAATCAGCCTAAACCACTCATTAAGCATTCCAAGAATGCCACCACAAGCTCCCAAAGCTGAGAGAGCCCAACGTCTCCTCGAGAGAGCAAGAGCAAGAGAGAGCCTGAGAGAGGAAGTGATGGGAAATATATAGACAATTCTTTACATCACTTCTTGAGTCTCACATGTACCAATGGTACCTTAAGCTTGACTTAGGACAGCCCAGGGGGTCTGTCAGTTGTTTCTTATTTGTCACTTGCTAGCACTTGTCAGTCATAGGTCATCCTCCTCAACACTTAATCCTTAAGTAGGGGTGTATACATTCCTGGTTGATAGAATTCTAAGACACAGCAAAATGGACAAAATCTAAAATTCACACTCTGGGTCCAGTTCTCTATCCACTACAACTCCTTGTCAGAGATGAGATCCAAATACAGGTTTCTTATCATCACATTCACATATATGTCATATCATCATGTACATCATATCATCATAATCAGTTTACTTTTCTACCCTCTTTCTGAGAAATTTCCTTCTATCTTCTCTTCTACTAAGAGTAATTTTTGAGAATTTCAGGTATCCTTTTTCCATGTATACATATAAACACTTTGATCTTAATGAGTTCCTTACATTTTCTCTTTCCTATTTACCTTTTTGTGCTTCTCTTTGTCTTGTGTTTGGACTTTAAAATTTCTTGTTTAGGTATGGCTTGTTCCTCAGGAATACTTGGAAATCTTCTATCTTGTTGAATGTCCATTTCCCTCCCTGAAAGAATATTGCTGGATAGGTGACTCTGGGTTGTAAACCCAAATCTTTTGCTTTTCTGACTATCATATTCCATGCCTTTTGATCCTTTAATGTAGAAGCTGCTAGGTCCTGTGTGATTCTGATTGTAGCTCCATAGTATTTAAATGTTTCTTTCTGGCTGTTTGAAGAATTTTCTCCTTAACTTGGTGGCTCTTGGATTTAGCTATTACATTTCTGGAAGTTGTCATTTGAGGATTTCTTTCTGGAGGTGATCTGTGAATTCTTTCATTTTTAATTTTATTTTCTTGTTCAAGGATCTCTGGGCAATTTTATTTCATAATTTCTTGTAGTTGAGCACAGGTTTCTTGACTCAGATCTATCCTCTATGTCAAGCTTTTGTGAAGAAAGACCCTTGAATCTTTGAAGAGCTATCTAAGTGTGAACTGTTATTATTGTGAATGGTCAGAGGAAGAAAGAATAATTCTGTCTGGGAAATTCAGGAAAGGCTTCATGAAAAGGATGGTCTTTGAACTGGATCTTTTACAACAGACAGAATTTCAACAAGTGTACATTGCAGAAGGTCATTCTAGCCAAGAAAGATTCAAGGTTGAAATATATGAGGCATATTTGAGAAATGATGAGTGATTCAGTTTGGTTGGATGGGAAATGATATTAGATTAAAAAAGAAATGTATATGGAAGTCAGATTATGGAGGGTTTATTTCCATTTCAGAGTAAGGATTCCATACTTTGATTTTTAAAAATTTTTTGTAATTTTATTTTCAAAAGCAATAAAAAGTCACCAAAAGTTTATATAAGTGGAGGAGTAATATGCATTAGGAAAATTAATGACACTAATACATATAAATCAATTTTGGGAGTAAGTAAAAGGGAGAGGGACTGGTTAAGAAACTATTATTATGGGGTATCTAGTTAGGTGGTTTAGTGGACTGAGAGACCAGCCAAGAGTTTGGAGGACATCAGTTCAAATGTGGCCTCAGACACTTTCCAGTTGTGTGACCATGGGCAAGTCATTCAATCTCAATGGCCCAACCTTTACCACTCTTCTGCCTTCAGAACCAAAACTTAGTATCAATTATAAGACAAAAGGTAAGGGTTTTATTTTTTTAAAAAGAAGATATTATAATAAGAGAAGTTAGACGTAGTAATTATCTGTACTAGGCTGACAACAGTGGGAATAGAGAGAAGGGACCAAGTAGAAGAAATTTTGCTGAAATTTCAGCAAATTCAAAAATCAATGGAATTTTGTGGGAGGTAGAAGGAACAGTTAAATATCTTAGTGTTGGTTTTTGAAAAAGGATAATCTACATAGTGAATTCTTGTCCTGGATATGCCTTTTATTAGCTAGGTGACTTCTGGCAAATCACTTCACAATTTTGGCCTCAGCCTCAGAGGTATACTGGATGATCCCATTCTAATTCTAAAATTTTCAGATTCAACCACAGCTAAGTTTAATAGCAAAGCCATCCAAAAATATCACCAAATGAAATCTACTCTTTATCTTTCTTTAATCTCCATGCCAGTGTATGCCTTTGGCTCATTTATAGTCATGGTGATCTGATTTCCACAAAGAAGGTTTCTGCTACTTTATCAACATTAGCATCATCATTAAGAAAAAGTTACTTAATGCCCATTTTGTGTAAGGTAGCAGCAGGTCCTGCTTGTGGAATGTTTCTGAAAAACAATCAGCAAAGACATCTCTGAGTTGTCAAGACCTCTTTCGCTAGTATGGCTTTTACTAACCTTGTGAAACCTCATAAAATAAATGAACAAGGAAAAAATAACTTTTCAATGTAATCATTTCTAATGAAAATTTTAATGTCATTAGCTAAGTCCTCTTTCAATAAAATACTTTGACTTCAGGCCCCACAATAAAAATGAAAATGTAAAACACAGATGCAGAGATGAATGAAAAGAAGGTGGAAAAAAATATTGATAAGGTGAGACAAAATAAATAATGGTTTTTAGATTTCTTTCTTAAAAATTTTAAACTTGATATTAATCAACTAATTAAAATAATTTTCAAATAAATACATTAAAATAGATAAATTTCAGCATATGAAATGTTTTGATATCTCAGTCATTTTCTCTAAATTATCATCAAGATTTTTTGTTAGACCATTTATTTGCTTTCACTTTTTCTCTCAAATGGTCAGTTCGTGTATACTCATTAATTTAGTTTGTCTGCCATTTTCCAATCTTTTGCAAATATCTTTCCATATTTTCATATTACTTATATTGTCTTCCTTAATTGCATTATATTGTCCCCTTACACTAATGTACCAAAATTGTTTCCATCATTTCCCGATTGTTGGACATTTAAATTGCCTCTAGATTATTGGGTTTTTTGTTTTGTTATTCTTTTTTGCAATTACAATGATGTTATGAAAATCTATGAACAGATGGCTCTTTTTTGTTGTTATTGTTGTTAATAACATGTTCAGAGTATATGCCAACAGTGGAATTGTTGAGTCAAAGGAGATGACGATTTCTATAACTTTCATTGTGTATGACCAGATTGTTCTCCAAAAAAGATTCTACAAATTTGTAATTCCCCAGCAATGAATGAATGGACTACCCGTTTTTCCACAATTTTGTTTGTAGGCAAGTGTCTTCTTTTTAACAATTCAATGGGCTCAAATGATTGTTAAAAGGAATATTAAGTCATGATGCACAGAAATTTCTCCAGAAAGTGAAAGTTTAGCCAAGAAAAATCTATAAATATATTACTGTACTTGTGTTTTATTTTCATCATTGTGGGTTTAGTCAGACTTTTACATAATATATATTTAGGAGAAGCAATAGAATTCCTTAATCCTAGAAAGGACCTTAAAAATCGACTCATCTAACCTTCTCATTTTACCTCTGAAAGAAGTAAGATCCAAATAAGGTTAAAAGACTTGGTCTCGGTCATACACCAAGTTCATAGCATTAGCTCACATTTATAGGCTTACAAAGCACTTTTCTCACAATGAGCCCATTAGATATGTAGTATACGTAATCTTATTTTCAAATGAGATAATGGATGTAAAGAGCTTTGCAAATGTTAAAGCACTATACTGATGTCAGCTCCTGCTATTCCCATTTGACAGATGAGGAAACTGAAACTAAGAAAGGTCACCCAATTCACCTGAAATTACTTAGTCACTATCAAAATTGGGATACAAATTCATCTTCTGGCTCCAAATCTGGGGCCACCTCTCTGCGAAGGAGAAAATCGAATCATAATCCATTGCTATCACATGGCCAACGAACACTGATTCTGGAGGTTCGTGTCTGTCAGAATCTGAAAGGAACATTTCTAGTCTGTGTTTGCTCCATCTCAGAATCACTTCATAAGTATTTACAATATTGGTGGAGCCAAAGCTTTTTTCCATTTTTTTTTTAAAGTCTTTCCTCCAAGCACTCCTACAGGCTCTTGGCCAGGGCTAAATTGTCTTCCACAAGGCCAACAACGTGACAGTCTAACTTTCTAATCAGAAACTTGAACCCAGACCCATGACCTCAAACCCAGAAAGAAATGGGCTGAACCCAGATGGAAGCTCAAATCTGACTTCCAAAAAGAAAAAGAAAAAAAAAGAATGAAAGAGTTTTTCTTTGTTTATCTTCTTTAAAAATATGAAATATACCACTGCAAACCAGTTCAGTCTAAAACTATATGCACACATTTTCCAAAGCTAATGAATAAACCAAGGACATTTTAGTATTTCTCAAACCAAACCAATAATATGTTGGAGTTGAATCTCAGTTTATAAATAAGTACAGAAAGTTACCAGCTGCAAAAGATAGCAGGAGCCCATTGAGGCCCCGTTTTTATCACTGACCTTTGAGCACAGGGTTTTTTCAACTTTGACTCTATAGTAAAATTTTCCTGATTTTTGACCTAACTCAAGACACTGAACATTCTGGTCCTCCCTGATCCTAAGGTTGTATTTATTTTCAGAGTTCAGTGTCTACAAACAAACCAATCACTGACATTTTTTATAGCATTATAAAGTTTGCAAAGCACTTTACAGAAATTATTTCATATGACTCTTCCAACAACCCTGTGACCTCTATATGAAAAGTATTATCATTATCATTTTACAGGTAAGGGAATTGAGGCTCAGAAAGCTTAAGAGACTTGACCAGTTACACTGCTTATAAACAACTGAAGCAGGATTTGAACCCAAATCTTCCCTCATTACCTATGTGATTTCTTCTGCTCCTCTTGCCAGGTCCAGGTGTCATCTCCTAGGAGTTTCATTCCCTTCTAGCTCCAACCCCCCACCTTTTGCACACTTCAGGTCCTAAGTCTATTTCCTAAGGTTTATAAGGAAAATATTTGCAAAGTCAGGAAGTATTCAGTGGATTAAAGTAAATAGACATACTTTTAGAAGAAATCTAATTCTGCACTAATTGGTACAAAGTTTTTTTTTTTCCCTAAAATCCTTCTTGTACTCACTTGGATATCTGTCTTCCTCCCATGCCCAGAAATTGATAATAACTACTCAGATTTATTTAACTTTAAGAATTATAAGGGACTTTTTCTCATAATATCCCAAATGAGGATGGTCTTTAGAAGATACAAATTAAATTTTGGATTTGTACATCTGGCCTTTTGGAAGCCAGATCATTGGTTCCTTTTTCTAATCTCTAACTCACTTTCAGTCAATCAAGAAGTCTCATCATATCATGAACATTCTTAGCTAATGAGATTTCTGGGGAGCTGGTAGGTGGTGCAGTGAATAGAACATTGGGTTTGGAATCAAGACTTGTTTTCAAGAGATCAAATCTGGCCTCTGACACTTACTAGCTTTTTGGCTAGCTGGGTGGGCAAGTCACTTAACACTGTTTGTTTCAGTTTCTTCATCTATAAAGTGGAGATAATAATAGCAGCTGCCTCCTGCCTGTAAAATGAGCTGGAGAAGGAAATGGCAAATTACTCCAGTATCTCTGCCAAGAAAACCCCAAAATGGGGTCAAGAAGAGTCAGACATGACCCAAATGACTGAACAACAGGACAACAAATAAGATTTCTAACTTTATCCCTTCCTACCAAGAGAACACCACTAGCAAGTCAAGAAGTTTCTATTACCTTGAAATAAGTCTAATTCAATGCAAAACAAAAATCACCTTCAAAGTTAACAAAAGACACCCCTCCCCTTTAACCAGCTCATATAATTTTAGTCTGGCCATAAAGACTTTTCATTCTGACCTGGCATTACTCATCTTCCATAAGTAGGCAAATACCGACATATTTCCAAGATTGATCCAGTCTGCAAGAGTGAACAGAATACATGATGCCTAATTCAAAAAATCAGCTACATACCTATAGGAAGATGAATTCCTCAGTTCTCTTTCTCTTTATCTCTTCCAATTGGTACCTTCAGTTCTAATCACAACCTTGTTGACCTTGACCCTTTCTCATGTTTGACTCCAGAGAGACAAAAGAAGAACAAGGGATCTGGCTTCAGATACTTCCTAGCTTTGTGATTCTAAAGGCAACCCACTTCACCCCAATTGCCATGACCTTACTGCTCTTGCCTTGGAACCGATACTTGGTATTGATTTTAAGACAGAAGGTAGGGTTGTTTTTTGTTTTTGTTTTTTTTAAGAACAATGGGAAAATAACAAACTTGGACTTGGTATCAAGAGTTGTTCCAGAGAGGAATGGGATGCCTCACCCTATGATCTCCATCTAGAATCCACACCTTTGGAGCCTTACCAGATCATCCTAGCTCAAAATAATGTTTCCCTTTCCTGACTGCCTTACAATCACTTATCATCTCTAACACCCAATTAGCACCCAATTATGCACATTCTCTTACATTGTTGTTGTTGCTTGTCCTTCATTTTTTAAGAATACCAGTGACATCACAGTAAGAGTTGGATTTAAGTGAAGCAGAGTTGAACAAAGTTGTCCACCCCACACTATTTTCCAGAGTCAGACTAGCTCATCTGGTGTGAGGACTTGCCAAGCCCTTTTCAAGTCTGTTTCATCCATGTTTGGTGACTACCTGACTCTTGTTTTATAGTGTCCTTCATGATTATAAATGTTATTTCCTTAGGAAGTCTGTAAAAGATCCCTGAGAAAAAGGATTGTCTTACATTCTACTTAGGTCTCTCACTGTAATTTCTACTAAAATCAGACACCTGTAATCTTATCCTAGTAGGAACTCTTGGTATGGAAATCCTTCCACCATTGCATATCAGGAACTTTTTTGTAATATATAGTCTTAGAAAGCTCCCTGGGCATAAAAACATTAAATGACTGCCATCATCTCATAGGTAGAGTGGACCAGAGGCAAATCATCAACCTGAGTCTTCCTGCCTATAAGGCCCTCTACCAATTTCATCCATGTTACCTCTCTCTATCTCATCATGCTGGAAAAAAAGTAGGTGCTCAGTTAAATATTTGTTGAGCTGAAGTTATTTTATTCTTCCCTTTCCTCTGCTGTATCTGAAATCTGGGCTCCTAGGAGACCCCACTATGGAAATTAGATCTCAACTGCACTATTATACTTAATGAGTAACTGGGTTTAAAATAGGGTTTTTACAGTGTCCCCTTTATTAACTGGATATATATTTCAAGCCAATTATTTCCCTAATGAAAAGTGACAGGAGATTCAGTAAATCTCTTCCATGATAGCTATTTTCAAGTCATTCAAATGACCTGGAGGAATTCCATGTGAACTGGAATGACCTCCAGGAATTGGTGCAGAGTGAAAGGAGAAGAACCAGGAGAACATTATACACAGAGATGGATACAATGTGGTACAATCAAATGTAATGGACTTCTCTACTAGCAGCAATGCAATGTTCCAGAACTATTCTGAGGGACTTATGAGAAAGAACTGTGGGAGTAGAAACACAGAAGAAAAACAACTGCTCAATCACATGGGTCAATAGGGATATGATTGGGGATGTAGACTCTAAATGATCACACTAGTGCAAATATTAATAATATGGAATTAGGTCTTGATCCATGACACATGTAAAACCCAGTGGAATTGAGTGTTGGCTATGGGGGTTGAGGTGGGAGGGGAGGGGGAAGAACGTGAATCATATAACCATGGAAAATATTCTAAATTGATTAATTAAATAAACATTTTCAATTCAAGTCATTAAAGATCTTCATGTGGAAAGAAATCAGACTTCTCTTGGTAAGTGGCATGGCAGATAGATGCCAGGCCTGGAATCAGGAAGACCTGAATTTAAATCCTTCCTGAAGCACTTACTAGTTGTATAACCTTGAGTAAGTCACTTGATTTCTATTTGACTCAATTTTCTCATCTATAAAACAGGGATAATAATATCTAACTTCCAAGGTTGTTGTAAGAATTAAATAAGAGAATAATTGTACAGTATGTAAACCTCAAAATTCCTTAGACTTATAAATGTTGGAAATTTCACCATTGGGATATTTCATACTTGGAAAATTTCTTACTGATAGTCTATTGGAATGGGAACCCCATTGGCATGGGAGGTTCCTTCTCTTCCCTTCTTAAGAGTACTTTAGGACAGAAACCCTTTGCTGAACAATGGAAAGGACTTTGACCTATGCTTGAGCATAGAACAGGAATTTCTTTGAGTCTTGATTGATTTTAGAATTGATACAATGGAGATACTCCACCCTATTCAGTCCTAATAAGATTGAGTAAGGGCTGCAGCCTAGATCAAAATTTAATTATTCCAATCTCTACCATACTCAAGTTAACAGGATTTAGAAAGGGCTGTAACAAAGGAGTATAGATTTAATCATTTGAAAATATGACCTTCAACAGACATGTGCAAAAAGCCAGAAACCTCTGGGCGGTCCTGGGTTAAGCGAGAGCCTCCATTGACAGGGAAATTGATGAAGAGTGATTGGTAGATGTGAGGACTGAGGGGAGGCAACTTGGATGGTGTCCTTAAAGATAGGAGGGTCTGGAGACTCAGGGGAGGTTGTTGAGTTTTTGGGTCAGTGTTGTTCCTGGGCTCTGAGGAAGCTTGCTCTGAAGGAAGCTGAAGGTGGGGGCCTCTGAGACTGTTTCTCCATTTTGGACACGTGAGTGAAAGGAACTGATCTCTTTTCTTTGCCCCAGCTATCTAAGGGCTTGGGCCTTTTGGCCCAGCCTAAACAGAAGGGGTATTTAAGCCCTATTCCCTTCTCTCCCCTTTCTCTCTCTATATATATCTCTAATTCCTTTCTTGCTCCTATTGTAATTAAACTCCAAAAAAGGCTGACGGCTGACTTGAGTTTTTCATTTAGGAATTACATAGCTGATTCCTTGGCGACCTTAAATTAATATATATCAGTCTTTTAAAGTGATTCCCTTGTAACATTGTGGCTGACCACACGGGAGTCTAAAGAATCCTCTCAATAAAACTTTTTCCTTGCCTTTTTACTATACTGTTTCACCACTTAGTCCTTTTTAAAAAAAAAAAAAAAAAAACTTGGCTTAAAGACACAGCTGCTAGAACACGTGAGTATAAAAAACTTTTTCTCTTTTCTCCTTAAGTTAAATTGGAATCAGCAGTTTTTTCTTTTTCTTCCCTTTAATCTTAAGGGACAGCTGGGTAGCTCAGCGGATTGAGAGCCAGCCCTAGAGGCAGAAGGTCCTGGGTTCAAATCGGACCTCAGATACTTCCCAGCTGTGTGACTCTGATAGACAGAAAACAGCTGTTTTTAAATCTCAGCAACAGGACTCTAAAGTCCTGGCTGGAAGAACTGTTTCTAAATATCCTTTCCCTTAAGGAACAACTTCCTGGATTAAAAAAAAAAAAAAACCCTGTGGAAAGTTTGTTGCTTTGCCCTGCTCCCCACGTGTTTTGTGAAATTACAAAATATACATATAAAAATGAGTACTACATTCTTTGACAATTATATGGCAGCTGAAGAAGTAGGGGCATTGAGGAATGAAGGATACCTCCAAATTTTTATATTAATAGGTACTGTCATTTTTGTACTCCTCAATACTATATTTAGAGATGAAAAAATAAAAAATATTGAGGATAAAATAAAACAAAATGAGGATAAAATAAAACAAAATGAGGATAAAATAAAACAAAATGAGGATAAAATAGAAAAAATTGAGGATACAATAGAAAAAATTGAGGATACAATAGAAAAAATTGAGGATAAAATAGGAAATATTGAGAATAAAATAGAAAAACTTGAGGATAAAATAGGAAATATTGAAAATAAAATAGGAAATATTGAGGATAAAATGGGAGATATGGAAGATAAAATAGGAAAAATTGAGGATAAAATGCAAGCCCAATTAGAAGATCTAAAATGTTTCTTACAGGATCAATGGGCAAACACCCACTCTACCAGAAACAGACCTGTTTCTGAACCTTTGAATGAGGAAATTTCCTTCCCTGAAATAGAGATGGACAACACCTTCCCTATAGCCCAGTTAACAGATTGCTTCTCTCGTGCAGTACAAATCTTGTCTGAATTTAATCCCCAAAACCCTTCCCCTGCAATCCCAGCTTCTCATGTTCCTTCTCCTACAGAAAACCAAATTCCAATGCAAGGGAGATCTTGTCCTCCTAGAGAAACCTGTCCTTGTCAAACTGACCCACAGGTGCAAAATTCAACTAGAGGCCTGTTTCCTCTAAGAGAAGTACCTGAAATAGGACGAAATGGGGATGTGGTGACTTTAAGACATAGGATACCGTTTACTCCCCAAGAAATAAATGAATTTACACGAAATATCCCCACATATGAACAAGATCCTTTTCTAGTAACAAAAAAGATGGGAGACATATTTTTTCAATATAATCCGTCTTACAAGGACGTTGAGAGCTTACTACAGGCTTTTTTAAGTGAACGTGAAAAAAATAAAATAATTGCTCATGTCAACAAAACCCGGGGGCGTAATGCAGCACATTGGCCATCTCAGGATCCCGAATGGGACTATAATAATCCTGAGGACTATCTACAACTATACCGTTGTAGAGAGGCCATCCTCACGGCCATGAAGGAATGTGCGGACAGTACAGATAAGTGGATGGAACTGGAAAAAATTAAGCAAAAGGAAAACGAAACACCCTCCAGATTTATGGACAGAATTATCGAGTTTGGGGACAGATACTTAGATTGGGACTTAAATAAAGAGAATAGTTTAAGACAAGTTAGAAGAATCTTTGTAAATAATTCATGCAAAGTAATTAAAAATTATTTTAAAACACAATGCCCAAGATGGTCAGATATGGACCTTGAAGAATTGCGAAAAACAGCTATATATATTTTTAAGGGAAACGAAGAAAAGGAGAAAGAGAATAATGATGACATGGAGGAAATGAAGAAAAAAATGAGATGTGTAATAGATAGGATAACTAAATTAGAAAGTGGGCATGATAATGAACCAACGACAATTGCCCCTCTCCAGAAATCCAATTATCAATCCATTACTTGCCACTTCTGTGAGAAGAAGGGCCACAAAATGATGGAATGTAGAACCTTTCTTAAGATGTTTGGAAGGAATACACAGTTTAATAATGGTTTTAGAAATAATAACTATAGAAATTATGATAATGGTTATAGAAATCAGAATTCTAGAAATTATAATAATGACTATGGAAATAACTATAATGAATATAGAAATAAGAACTTTAGAAACCAGAATTATAGAAATAGGAATTGGGAATTTAATGACAATGCTCAAATTGAAGAAAATTTTAATGATAATACTCAACAATATATGAGAAATGGAGCTCGTCCAAAAAATGCTCGAGGTGCTAATGAACCTCAGAGAGGTGCCCTTCAGGAGGGTGCCCAGGGAACTTCCCAGTATAATGAAGATGATTCTTCTTAGATTGTATTGACTTTGTTGATATTAATTAACCTTTTTCAGTTTTTTTTTTCTCCTCTCCAAATAGTAGGAAAGATGAATAAAGAACTTCACCATTTGAGATGCTTTTTGGACATCCGCCTATACAGGCTAAGCCTTTCTCCCCGGCTTATACATCGCTATTAGGGGGAGATATTACTATTGCTTCCTATATACAGGAGTTACAGCACAAACTACGTGAACTTCATGAATCCGGAGCTGCAGTACAAGCTGGACCATTAGACTTTTCTCTGCATGACCTGAACCCAGGAGATAAAGTTTATATCAAGAATTTCAAGCGAACTGGAGCAACTGAACCTTCATGGGAAGGACCATTCCAAATATTATTAACTACTCCAACATCTATAAAGATTGGAGAAAGAGACTCTTGGATTCACTGCTCACATGTGAAGAAAGCATTTTCTGCTGAGACTGATTAACTCTATCTTATCATATGAATTGTGACTCTATCTTATCATAAGAATTGGAGATAATAATCCATAGACAAATGGATGCTGGTTTTTTTTCTTTCAAGAATATATTGAATTACTGATTTTTTTCTTATTTTTTCTTATTTCTTTTCTTTTATTTTTTTATCAGAATATTTGATTTTTTTTTCATTTTTTGTACTGAGGGTACACATAATTAATATTAATATTTTTTTCCCTGCAGTAATACAAGTTAATATATATACTCTTGCTATAATATCAATATATGCCTAAAAGCTTTAAACTATGGGAACCTGCCATTTATTGATAAAATATTATAGGACTGTGATTAATGTTTGTGTCTGATTCCAGGAAAAGGGATAAAAACAAGGAGCACAGACTAAACCTGAATAGTGCCAATAGAGCACACATGAAATATTAAAGTGAGACTCAAGGTTGCGACGCTTAACTTATGTTTAAGTCGTAGGACTTCCTTGTATCTACACTCCTTTTGAAGTACTCAAACAAGTACAAAGCTTGACTATCATGCTGGCTCCCTATATCTCTGAAGGAAAAAAATCAGACAAGGGAATGACATTTCCCCATCAAAACAGAATTCTAATTATTTTCTTCTTATATTATGGCAACTTCCTGTAGTCTTGGCTACAAATGGCTAAGAGAAATATTACTGTATTCTGTCCTACATACTTGTGGGATAGAAATTACTTTAAACTGGACCTATACAAGGCCTATTTTGAAATTTTCTTATGTTTTTGATTATTTTTCTATTTTTTTGATAATTGACACATACAACCCCATACCTGAACATTGCATTCTGAGCTTAACTTGATATTTTTTTTTTAATACTTACTTCAGGGGGGATTGTATTTTAATTTAAAATCTAAGAATTTTTGAATTTTTTTTGTTTGAGATTATATTTTTATAAAAATCCAAGACTTTTGTTTAAGATTTTACTGTTATAAAAAATTCAAAGACTTTGATTTTGTTCGAGAAAAGATCTTCAAGAAAGAAGCTTGAAACTTTTATATCCAGAGAATGAACTGTTGCAGAAAGATGCCAAAAACCTACACTTCATCAAGAAGATCAAGAATGAACTTTGGATGTGATTGATTGGACTGAACTTTTGATTGAACATTTATTGTAACATTTATGCCAAAAGGGACTGCCCCTAATTTGGCTTTCTGTCAATGCACCTAGCAAACATTGGTTTTGCTTTCTTTTCTTTTCTATTTCCTCTCTCACTATTCTAATTTCTCTTAGAAAATTGAATATTGTGTATATCTTTAGTTAGAAGTGAATTTAGAACTACAAAATGATTATGTTAAATGATCAATGGGGAGACTAGTCTCCCAATGATCATCAGGGGGGATTGTAAACCTCAAAATTCCTTAGACTTATAAATGTTGGAAATTTCACCATTGGGATATTTCATACTTGGAAAATTTCTTACTGATAGTCTATTGGAATGGGAACCCCATTGGCATGGGAGGTTCCTTCTCTTCCCTTCTTAAGAGTACTTTAGGACAGAAACCCTTTGCTGAACAATGGAAAGGACTTTGACCTATGCTTGAGCATAGAACAGGAATTTCTTTGAGTCTTGATTGATTTTAGAATTGATACAATGGAGATACTCCACCCTATTCAGTCCTAATAAGATTGAGTAAGGGCTGCAGCCTAGATCAAAATTTAATTATTCCAATCTCTACCATACTCAAGTTAACAGGATTTAGAAAGGGCTGTAACAAAGGAGTATAGATTTAATCATTTGAAAATATGACCTTCAACAGACATGTGCAAAAAGCCAGAAACCTCTGGGCGGTCCTGGGTTAAGCGAGAGCCTCCATTGACAGGGAAATTGATGAAGAGTGATTGGTAGATGTGAGGACTGAGGGGAGGCAACTTGGATGGTGTCCTTAAAGATAGGAGGGTCTGGAGACTCAGGGGAGGTTGTTGAGTTTTTGGGTCGGTGTGGTTCCTGGGCTCTGAGGAAGCTTGCTCTGAAGGAAGCTGAAGGTGGGGGCCTCTGAGACTGTTTCTCCATTTTGGACACGTGAGTGAAAGGAACTGATCTCTTTTCTTTGCCCCAGCTATCTAAGGGCTTGGGCCTTTTGGCCCAGCCTAAACAGAAGGGGTATTTAAGCCCTATTCCCTTCTCTCCCCTTTCTCTCTCTATATATATCTCTAATTCCTTTCTTGCTCCTATTGTAATTAAACTCCAAAAAAGGCTGACGGCTGACTTGAGTTTTTCATTTAGGAATTACATAGCTGATTCCTTGGCGACCTTAAATTAATATATATCAGTCTTTTAAAGTGATTCCCTTGTAACAAGTACCTGGCACATAGAAGGTGTTATATAAATGTTAATTGTTGTTATTATTATCATTATGGTCATATTGCTGTTATTCCTGGTCTCAGAAGCCAGAACTAGAAGCAGTGGTTGTCTGTGGAAATTCAGAGAAGCAACTTTTGTCTCAAGGTAGAGCTCAAGATAAAGTCCAATAGTTATTAAAGCAACCAATGAAATACACCATTGTGGGAGAGAGTGAACTGCCCCTCACTGGCAGGGCAAGAGTAGGAATCATCAAAAGGATGTTCTGAGGTTCTTTTCAGAATCACAGAATTTGAGTGTTGGAAGCCACTCTCTAGTCCAACCCATAAATGAAAGGAATTTCTGTTATAAGATGTTGGTGAACCTATGGCACATGTGTGCCAAAGGGGGCTTCTCCTTTCCCCTCTCCACACATGCCTAAGGACATTTTTCCTATCATCTGCCTCTCTGCCCAGCAGCCCAGGGGAAGTGTTTCCTCCCTCCCCTGTCTGGGGTAAGGTGGGGGCTCATGTGTGGTGTGAGGGTTGCAGTTAAAGTACTCAGTCTCTAAAAAGTTCACCATCACTGTGTTTTTATTAAATCTGGAAAACAGCATACTTGACAAATGGTTATTCAGCTTCTGTTGGAAGATCTTCAAGGAAAGATAGCCCCCCACTCCCACCCCTAACCTCTCATGGGAGGGAGCCCATACCACCTTAGTACAGCTCTGACACCAAGTCTAAATTTGTTACTTACCCTCTGTTCTCTATTCTGCTCCCTGACAAGTCAAATTGCTCCTCCATTTGACAGCCCTTCAAGTAACTGAAGACAGTTTATCTTAGCCCATCAGTTTTCTCTTCTTTAAGCTAAACATTCTCAGTTCCTTTCACCAATCCCAATATGATCTGGACTTGAGTTCCTTCACCATCTTGATGGTCATGGAGGTCATTATTCTTCACAGGTCTTCCTTTAGACAATTTTCAGCTAGTCAATACCTTGCTTGAACCACAGTTCCCAGAATTATACATAACATAAAGGAAGATTACAGTGAGATTGCACCTCCTTATTCCTGGTAGCTATTTCTCTTTTAACTCTTGAGTTTCTGTGTTACTGTGACCCCAGGATAAGACTATATGTACATAAAGGGTTACCTGTGGTCCTTGAGGGGATTGCTGGGGAGTGGGGCACTTCTGCCTTTAGATGGTTTACTTTTCAAGCAGCTCAAGAGTATCCAAGGGCAAAGGTTTGTTCCCAGTACAGATGCCACTTCTGGACCTTTGTCAGACCCCAGCAAATACTCAAGTTTCATTTTAAAATGTTTATGTTGAACAGAAAACTGGAATTGCAGCCTCCAGGGGCAGCGTCAGGCAAAACAAGCACACTGTTTGGCACCATTTCTTGACCCAGAACAAGGTGGTAGGCTGTAGAATTGTTTTGCAGGAGAAAACCATGAGAGTAGGAACATGAAAGAACAGGGCAACAGAGTAGTGCTAGGCTTTGTGGTGTGTCTCAAAATGTAAAAAACAAAATCTAAGGTTATTTGGCTTATGCTCCACTTGCCGCCATTGCAAATATTTGCTGTGTAACTTATGGCCATAACAAAAACCATATTTAGCAGGGTTTCCAGCATGCACACACAATGCCTCTCATCATTTTACAATGCATGCTGTCTCCTGATCCTACATGCCAAGTTAGAGCCAGGGCCCACATGAAAAACCAATTCCCTCCCAGGTCTTTTAAAACCATTTTCAGTTTTGTTTTGTTTTTTCTCTCCTTCCCTCTCTCCTTCCTTCCTTCCCTCTCTATCTCTTACCCTTACTCACAAATACTAGACAAGGAAAATGTCTCATGGGAAGGTCTAGAGACTTTCAAGCTTTACTTTTTACAAATTTCATTTAATGTCAAAAATAAATTTTCAGAGGCCACTTCATTTAGTGAGTCGAATAAAACTGTAAACATTTGATCCCCTGATGAAACTGCCAAAGATTTGCTCAGCGTGATAACCCAGGGCTGGGGGCCAAGGGTGAGCTAATACAGTAATTACTTTCCCAACACAAAAGGGGAGCTAAAAGCAAAAAGCAATCCAACTCATTTACCTAAATGTACTACATGAACTTTGGGGTTCTTGACTCCTTTTGCAAGGGTTATTTCTTTGTCTCCTTTAACCAACCTCATAATCAGTCTTATTAAAATAAACTAATAATGGACTAAAAGGATCTTCTTTAGAGGTGAATATCAAATACATATGAGTTTTGGGGGACAGAAGCAGCTTTACCTCCTCCTCCGCTAATAGTCAATTACTCCTCTATGGCCTTGAGGTGACCCAAATACCTTGAGGAACATGATAGATTTTAAAGATATATCCCTTCCTGGTACTGTGCTGAAGACTTTCTTTCTTTTTTTTTTAACTCTTATTTTCAGTTTTAGAATCAATACTGTAGATTGGTTCAAAGGCACAAAAGTGGTAAGGTCTAGGCAATGGAGGGTAAGTGACTTGCCCAGGGTCACACAGCCACAGATTTGAATCCAGGACCTCCTGTCTCTGGGCCTGGCTTTCAGTCCACCGAACCTTCTAGCTGTACCCCTCAAATCCTTTTTACATATGTTATCTCATTTGATCTGCACAATAGCCTCAAAAATGGGTGTTATTATTATCCTCATATTATCATTTCAGGGACTGAAGCAGAGATTAAGTAATTTGCTCAGGCCTAGTAAGAGTCTGAGGCTGGATTAAAAATAAGTTCTTCCTGATTCTAGATGCTCTATGGATCAACTGTGCCATCAGCTGCCTTCTTGGATGAGTGATGAACCCTATGGAGTTAATTCTATTCTTCTAAAAAAGGTTTTCTGATATACCTCAGACTTTTTAGTGATTTAAAGAGGTCAAGGACATAGGAGACTTAAAAAGCCACTTTTAAAGAATACTCATCTGTATCTTTTTAAAAAACATTTAAACTTACTTTAAGAATTTACCTTAAATTTAAGTACGTGAACTTAAATACCAAAAAGAGAGCTTTTACACATACCCCACAAAATACATCTCTATTTGATACCATTTCTCTTTATCAAAGTATATAATTAATCCTATACATTACTTTCAAAACTGTTGTGCTTTTGGTGCTTCCTTCTGACTATCCTATTCTTTCCCATAAATTTTTAAAAAAATATATATTATAAAAGATCTCTTTGGGGAGCATCACTGTTACAACATCCCTCCTACCTTTCATCTTCAACTAACTAAGAGAAAGAAAGGAGTAAAAAACCAATATTTTGTAAGAAATAAATATAATCAAGGAAAGTGAATATACAGTGGCCAGGTCCAAAAATGTGTGTCTCTGTATTTTATGACTGTCACCTTTCTGTCAAGGGTAGGGCAACATGTCTCTCTCTTCACAGGTCCTTCAGAGAAATGGTTAGCTTTTCAAAGTTGTTTTAACAATGTTCTTATCCTTATAGGTATTATCTTTTTTCCTTTTATTTTTTGTTTCTTTTGTTATAAGGGATGACTCTTTGGGTAGGAGTGAGGAGAAGGATTTATTTTTGAAATGAAGGTGATATAAAAACAAAAAATCAATAAAATTCCAAAGAAGAATGTTTTGGCCAATTCTGGGAATTTGAGGTGGTGATTTCTTGAAGTGTGAGAAATTGTTTCTGTGAGAGTATAGATGTGTTTGAGAAGAGATGACAAAAACTAGCAGATGATCGATCTATGATTTATTAGGGAAACAAAAGAATGATAAGATCATCAAATCCTAGTTTGGGGAACGAGGGAAAAGGAATCAAGCCATTTATTAAGTACCTACAGTGTGCCAGATTGAGCTGCTAGGTGGCACAGTAGAGTACCAGGCCTGGAATCAAGGAAAACTCATCTTTCTGAGTTCAAATCTGGCTCCAGACACTCATTAGTTGTGTGATCCTGGGCAAGTCACTTAATCCTCTTTGTCTTAGTTTTCTTATTTGTAAAATGAGCTAGAGAAGGAAATGGCAAATCACTCCAGTATCTTTGCCAAGAAGATTCCAAATAGAGTCATGGAGAGTCAGATATACTGAAAAACCATACAATAACAAAATGTGTCCAGAATTATTCTAAGAGATACACAAAATATGATTTCATTTAATTCTCACAACAATCCTGGGAGTTAAGTGTATTATTATTATCCTATTTTACAGTTGAGGAAACTGAGGCAGATAGAGGTTCAGTTGCCCAATTATATAACAAGTAGGTGTCTAAGACCAGATCTGAACTTAGGTCTCTCTGACTCTAGGCCCAATGCTCTCCCCACTGTGTCATCTAGCTGCTTCATAGTTCATCTTGTCCAAGCTCTGAAAATGAGCTTCCTTGAAAATACCTCCAAGAGATTGTCATCAATTTCTCTTGAAAGAACTCCAGTAGCCAGGAAATCACTACTTCAGAGGCAGCTCACTGTGATATTGGACAGTTTTGATTTTTAGAAAGATCTTGTGAACATGCTTAGCTTTCTGAGACAAGCTGGTGGATGATAAACATGCCCTCTCTTTAGTCTTTGAGCTAGCTATGACAGGTAGAGCACTGGTGTGGAAACACTACTAGTATAATTGGGGGATTAGGTATGAGCCAAAGAGGCTCAAAATAATTACATTCCAAGGGAACATCCCCATTGGGAAACTTGTGGCCATTTCCTTTCCCTTTAAGTGTCTCTCAGGCTCTCCTTTGTCTCCTGTGATTCTTCCTCTAATATATAAATATAGAAAATCCAGAAAGGTTGTCCCTTTAGCACAGCTCCCCAAAGTTGTGACTTCCGGGAACTTATAACAGGTTAAATCAAGGCAACAAACATTTATTAAACACCTACTATGTTCCAAGCAACCTAAAAATCACCTAGTTTCTGCTCTAATGGCACTCAGTCTAATAGGGGAGACAACATGCAAACAATTGTGTATAAATAAGAGATATACAAGATAAATTACAAATCTCTAAGGGAATGGCAGTTATTCCAGCTTTGGGGACAAGAACTCACTATTTGATAAAAAAAAAAAATTCTGGGAAAACTGAAAAGCAGACTGGTAAAAACCTAGTTATAGACTAATATATACCATATACCAAGATAAGACCAAAATGGATATAGGATTTAGACATTGGGGGTGATAGCAGGCAAATTGGGGGGGGGGGAGCATGATAAAAAATCAATTGTTTGTTGGATCTATGGATAAATAATTCATGTCCAAATAAGAGATAAAAAGGATAACAGGTGGTAAATGGCTAATTTTAATTTCATAAAATATAAACAAAAGCAATGCAGCCAAAACTAGGAGGAAAAGCCAGAAACTGGGGTGGGAAGGCAATTTAAGTTTATAGCAAGTTTCTTTGATAAAAGTTTCATTTTTTAACTACATAGTGAACTGGATCAAATTTATAAAATTAAGAGTGAATCCCCAATTGATAAATGGTCTAAGGATATGAAGAGGCAGTTTTCAGAATAAGAAACCAAAATTCTCAATACTCATATAAAAGGTGCTGGAAATGACTAATAATTAGAAAAATGCAAATTAAAACAGTTCTAAAGGGGCAGGTAGGTGGCTCATTGAATAAAGAAGCAAGCCTGGAGACAGAAGATTCTGGGTTCAAATATGGCCTCAGATACTTCTAAGCTATGTTACCCATGGCAAGTCACAACCTCAGTTGCCTAACCATTACCACTTTTCTGCCTTGGAACTAATAATTTGTATCAAATCTAAGACAGATGATAAGGACTGAGAAAACAAACAAACAAACAAACAACAACAACCTCTAAAGTATCACTCATACCTATCATCTTGGCTAAGATGGAAGAAAAAGAAAGTTACAAATGTTGGAAGGTATGTGGAGAAATAGATATACTAATACCATATTGGTGGAGTTGTGAACTGGCCCAATTTGACAGCTGAGTGGAGGCTGGTGTGGCCTGGGAAGCTACTTGAAAATAGGGAAGCCAACAAGCAGATTTCAATAATTCAGATTTCAATAGTTCAGGCATGAGAAGGTTAAATTTTCTGTTCCAGGGTAGTAGAAGTTTCAGAGAAGACATGTTTCAGTCTGTAGCCCATGTGCAGGGACAAATTCTGGAGCATATACCCATCATCTCTATGTAGGATGGGTATATGCTCAGCTTGGTTTGATGGAAAGAGTCCTGAAGTGACTGTTCAGAGACTAGGGTTCTAATACCAGCTTTGCATCTTTCTTGATGTGTGACTTTGGACAAACTGTCTAACTGTGCCCTCATTGATAAAAGAAAGTTTTAGATAGATCTAAGGTCCTTTCCAATTCCAAAATAGTTTAACTCTGTTTAAAAAAAATAAATTCATTCATTCATTCATTTTTTCATTCAGAAAATATGTAGTATTTCCTCTGTACAGGGTGTGGTGCTAAACCACAACAATGATAATAAAGCTAAGATTTATTTATCATTTTAAAATTTATAAAGAGCTTTCCTCACAACAAACTTATGAGATACATAGCCTTTTGGAGACAGTGTGGTTTAGTGGTTAGAGAGTTGGTCCGGGAAGTCTAAAGAGCTGCATTCAAGTTCCGTTTCTAGTATTTACTAGCTATGTGACCTGGGAAAGTTAACTAAGCTATCAATTAGCATTCTGTTTTTTATTTATTTATTTATTTTTTAAAAACCCTTACCTTCCATTGTAAAGTTGATGCAAAGTTTTGGTTCCAAGGCAGAAGAGTAGCAAGGACTAGGGAATAGGGCTTAAGTGACTTGTCCAGGATCACATGGCTAGGAAGTATCTGAGACCCAATTTTAACCCAAGTCCTCCTGACTCTCTATTCACTGAGTCACCCAGCTGCTCTCAAGTTTGCATGTATTAAACTATGACAGTTTACCTGTTTGCTCAGCTGTAAAATGGGGATAATATCTGCTGTACTATCTACCTCACAGGGCTATTGAGAACAAATGAGATAATACAAAACACTTTGAAAACTTTAAAGCCCTGCATAAATGTCAGTTCTCTTTAACACTTCTCACATTTCTGTCCCCTTACTGACTGCAAAATATAAATGTAAAATTTCATTAACCAAAGAACAAGGCATCTTTATCACGTACATCCAGGATGATTTCTACAACCTAACTTCCCCATTCTGAGGATTTCCAGTTCTAGTATCAACTAAAAAAAGCGTCTCACCTAAAAAACAGGGTTTGGAAGCATTCTTGAGCAGCTGCACTCTGTCCTCAGGTTATTTTGAAATCTTGATAAGGAAAAGCTCCCAGGAAAGAATTCTAGCCCCTGACTTTAGAGGAGGGAATGAAAGGACTAGGGACACTTAGTTTTTTTTCTTTGGATAAGGAAAGTGATGCTAGTACTAGCCCAAAGGAGGGAAAACAGGACCTACTGGAACACTGAGAATCATGGGAGAGAGCTACTGAGTGAGCACTAGGAATTAGTGTTCTACCCTGTTCATTTGAAATACTGTTACCTTGTAAGAATAATTGCCAATATGTAATTGGCAATTATTGACAACCTGGTTTTATGGAATTCCAAATTGTCCCTTGTCCTTGACAGCCTGTCTTTAAGAAACCCCTCTACTGACCCGACCCTTTGTCCCAAACTGAACCATAAACCCTCACACACCTCTTGATTACTTTAGACAGGATTAGCAGATATAATCAAGCCTTAGGTATCCTTTTGTCTCCAAGTTTCTTACACTATATCTAGTCTATTCTCATGTGTTCCAGCCCCTGGCTAGGATCCTCCTCTAGCCTCCATGTAGCTAATCAGTGATCTTATGGCCACCTAAGCTCCCTAAAGTATATATATGATGACAAGTTCTTCAGTTTGATGGAAAATTCCTATTCATGGTGCATTTCTCCAGAGACTTTTTTTTTAAAAACTCTTACCTTCCACATTAGAATCAATATTATGTATTGGTTCCAAGGCAGAAGAGTGGTAAAGGCTAGGCAATGGGGATTAAGTGACTTGACCAGGGTCATATAGATAGGAAAGGTATGAGAAAAGATTTGAATCCAGGACCTCCCATCTCTAGACCTGGTTCTCAATCCACTCAGCTACCCAGCTGTTCCCAAGAGACATTGCTCCCAGAGTCTCAGAGCTTAGCTTGATGTAGTATTGGTGTTGTGTGTGCATGACTCTTTGTGGTGGCCATAAGATCACTATCTTCCTTGTCTAGATTAAAGACTTGTTTTTTCTAATTGATTTGGTAGTGCTGTGTTTTTCCAGGTGGACACCTATTATGTGCCAGGCAAATAGTGCTATAAAGTGCTAAGCACTTTATAAATATAATCTCATTTGATCTTCATAACAACCCTGGGAAGGAGTTGCTGTTAAGATCTTCATTTTACAGATAAGGAAACTGAGGCAGGGAAAGATTATGTGACTTGTCTGGGATTATCCAATTAGTGTTTGAGGCTGGAGTCTTCTTGACTCCTGGCCTCACACACTATTCACCATTCCACCTTGCTGCCCACTGGGGCTTTTTATTTTTATATTCTATGGTGAGAGCTGTGATTGCTCTCTATCTCTGTGGCATAATGACTCTTTTGGAGGTTTTTTCAGACCTAGTGGAATTTTGAAAAAAGGTCTAAGCCATCTCTTTGAGTCATATGACCTCGCAAATTTCCATAATAAGCTACAGGATCAAGGTTCTAGGGATCACAGAGTGGTACTGATCCCTCCTTCTCTCTTGTATCCTTTCCTTCATCCCAAAGGGAAAGGTATAGAAAGGAGGTCATTCATAGGCTTCTGGAAAAGGTGCCATGCTTGGTAGTCCCATTCCATTAGCCATTGTTAGACTGAACTGCTTTCCCAAGTGAACATCATGACCATTGAGATTGGTATTGCTATAGCTGTCTGAGCTCAGATTTGGCCACCACCTGTGTACTCTTGATAATATGTTTGTTTGGACAAAGAACTAGCTAGATGAAGACCCTACCTACACTGATTCTGTGATGACTAGGGCATATCTACTGTCCTTCCATCAATGAACAAACGTTTATTAACTTCTAGAAGAGAGATTCTTAACATTGTTTTGGATCACAGTGGCAATTTGGTGAAGCCAATAAGCTCCTTCTAAAAGTGATATTTTTTAAAGTTTAAAATTTAAAAATACATGGAAAGATAGTATGTTAAATGAATATATATACATATATGTGAGTATATGTTTATACATACGTATAAATTTATACATACATGTAATTTTTCCCATCTAAGTTCATGAAGCCCCTAAAATCTACTTATGAACCCATGGATCCCAGGCAAAAGAATTGAGGAATGGCTAAACAAGTTGTGGCACACGATGTCAAAGATGGCACACACAGCTCTCTGTGGGCATATGCTGCTCCCTCTCCTATCTGGGGTAAAGTTGAGGGCCTAGGGGAGAGGTGGGGATGGTGAGGTGTGGCACTCAGTCTCCTGAGGGACAAACCAGGCACAGGGTGTGAGAAATGGGGTGGAGCAGGACCTGGCATTCTATCTATAAAAGGCTCACCATCACTGATTTACATAGTAGGAATCTGAGAACTCTGGGTGGGGAGGAGGGTTGGGGATTGAGAGATATGGTAAAGCCTAGAGTTCATCTGACTAACAACTGATAAGATTAATGCTTTTTTTCATTGTTCTCACCACTCTGCTTTTATTTCTCCCAGGAATCGCTTCCTAGGAGAAGGAAGGTAGGGGTATGCTTATTTCCTGTGGTCTGTCTGTGAACCAGGAAGCCGGGACAGACTTGTGCAATATTATTTTCCATTTGCAAAGTGACCTACAAGAGCCAACATTGTTTACTTACCATTAAGTGCACACAAAGCTATTTTTCTTCCAGATTTCTTGACATTGCTCAGATTTCAATGGAACTTTTAGGCTGCCCATAGGTTAGCCTTAGCTCTTGTCTGCATGAGCAGCTCACCTTTCCTGGATATAAATCATGGTGGCATCCTTTATGCCACCTCTCTCTTGTGTAATTCTTCATTGGTACCATATCATAGCCTATTCATCCCTATCATGTGCCTCTCCATCATTCTCATGATGGCTCTCCATTTTAATTTTTAGACAGTAACTTTCCATGACTTGTGGCCACATGGCATGAAGGGAAAAAAAGGAAGACATGTCTAAATGCATATGTGTCTACATATGTACACATATTGAAAGATCAAAGATGTCATTCATCAATTTAAGTACTGTGAATGCCCTTGAATCAGTCAACAAGCATTTCTTAAGTACTTACTAGGTGCCAGCATTGTGCTAAACACTGGGGACACCAAAAGAGGCAAAATCAGTCCTTGTTCTTAAGTATCTCATCATCTAATGAAGGAAACAATATGCAAATAAGATATATACAAGAAATAATTAACAAAGGGAATATATATGTAATATAAGTTCCTCTTTTTCTCTCTCCATACATACATAAATATAATCACACATGTGATTATACAAAATATAAAGTGAATACCATGTAATTTTGGTAAGAGAGGCACTGGCAGCTTGGGCCATTTGAATTAAGAGGGCTTGGGAAAGGCTTCCTCCAAAATATAGAATTTTAATTGGGAATTAAAGGAAGCCAGGAAAGTTAGCAGGCATAATTGAGGGGGGAGAGTTTTCTAGGCTTAAGGGACAGCTAAAGAAAATACCCAAAGCTGAGAGCTGGAACATCTGTTTCATGAAATAGCCAGGAGGCCAGTGTCACTGGATTGAAATGTATGTTGAGGAATAAAATATTTTTTAAAAACCAGAAAGATATTATGGTCTTAGGCAAAGAAGAGCTTTAAAGGCCGGTTTGGTATTTGGTCCTGGAATGATTCTGGAAGTGACAGGGAATCCCTAGAGTTTATTGAGTAGGGTGTGATTTGATCAAGCCTGTGATTTAGGAAAATCACTTTGGTGACTGAGAGACTTCATGCAAGCAAATCCACCAATGGGCTATTGCAATAATCAAGGCATAAGATGATAAGGACCTATACCACAGTGATGGCAGAGGTAAAAATAGAGAATCTCTGGCACTGAGTCAAATATAGTACATGAGAGATAGTGAGGAGTCAAGGATGACACCTAAGTTGTGACCCTGAGAGACTAGAAGAATTGCATCACCCTCTATACCAATAGGGAAAGTCAAAGGAGGAAGGCATTTATGGAGAAAGATAATGAGTTTCGGTTTTGAAAATGTTTAGTTTAAAATGTCTACTGTACACTGACTAGAGATTTCTGACAGGTAATTGGAAATGTGAGATTGGAGGTCAACAAAGAGGTTGGAACATGAAGACTGCAACTCACCACAGTGCAATCTACATTTCATGGTGAGGCCAACCTCTCAATTTAGCTAGGTTGGTCTTCAGGTGGAAGTCTGTGCTTAAAGAGTTTACATCCTGATAGAAGCCAAGCACTTTCTGTTAGATTTCTGAGGTTATCAAAATCATGCTTCATGAAGATTGAAGAAACTGGAAATGTTCAGTCTGGAGAAAAGAAGCCTTGGATCATGAGCTGGATTTCTCTCACATGAAAGAGAGATTGGATTTATTCTACTTAGCTGTGGAGGCTGGAACTAGGAGAGATGAATGAAAATTACAAAGCTTAAACTTCAGGTTATGCAAGAAAAGCTTACTAATAATAAGTATCTAAAAGTTGACTAGAATGTTTTGAAGGTAAGGATAGTGGTAATAGAGTGAGTTCCCTTTCACAGGAAGCCTTACAACAAAGGGGAAATAACGAATGGTCAAAAATATCATATAAGGTGCTCTTATAGCTATTGATAGATGCTCTTTGTGGTCCTTTTCAACCCTAATATTCTGTGACATTTTGTGTGATGAGTTGATGAGAATAATTTCTTCAAAGGGTCAAGAAGACAGTTGAAGCAGGCACTGTGGAGCTCTTAGGGCTTGGGCAGACATTGAGGAAGCCAAGATAATCCACTGCATTCCAGACCATCTCTAGTTATCCTGACTTTTGCCATTGGTGACTCTGGAAGAGAGAGTGAGGCTGATGACTTTTTGCAACTCTGCCTCACTTAAATCTAATTTGTGTGCAGGTCAAGACATCATCCCATGATATCATTAGTCCTCTTTGAAATGAAGACTGAACAACATTCCACGTCTTATTCCTCTCAGTTGGAGGCCTCTGTTAGAAGGCAATCAGGAAAATGAATCTCTCTTGTCAAATTGTGAATGATTTCTAGTTTCACATGTTACCCCTCTAGGGTTATTTGTATTGTAATTGCTTCCTTGAGACACAAAGCCTTAATCCAAAAGAATGAAATACTGTTGTTATAATTTTAGATACTATACACAGACTTTGGGGGGAGATACTTTGTTTCTAGGAAGATATGTTTCTAATATCCTTAAAAGTATCCTCGTGAGCAACCTTGTACACACAATGCTAAGAGTCTTTAGAATTGGGATTACAGCCTGCTCATCAATGGAGGACACAGATCAGATTAGAAATGAAGAGAATGACAAATTTAATCCTCTCAATTTACAGATGAGGAAACCAGAGCCTAAACAAACAAGGTGACTTGCTTCATATATGACTATATAACTTCATTCTTAAGAATCTCGAGTAGTTCCCTATTATTTCTAATATATAGTGCAAAGTTTTCAGTCTGTCATTTGAAGCTCTCTATAATCTGACTCCTAGCTGTATTTTCAGACATTTCACATTAATGCCCTTAATATACAACACTACTGCCAGACTCATATTCTGTTTCCCAAACAAAATATTTCATACTCTTCTTTCAAGTCTTAATCTAGGCTCTCCTCTATCCCTCTCTCTTCTGCCCTTGTGCTACCTCCTAGGACAGTGATGGCAAACTTTTTAGAGACCAAGGGTCCAAACTGCAGCCCTCACACTGCATGTGAGCTCCCCACCTTACCCCAGACAGAGGAGAGAGAAAGCATTCCCAATGAGCTGCTGGGCATGTGAGAAATGTCCTCAGGCACTTGTGGAGACAGGGAAGGGAGCAGCCCCTCCAGCACATGTGCCATAGGTTTGCCAACATGGTTCTAGGAGAAAGACTCCATGATTCAATCTAGTTGTTAGAACTCTCTTCATCCATTAATTTGAACTTTCTTAACTGTTTTATAAATAAGTCCAAAGAGAGACAATATGGCAGAAGGACTAGAATACCAACCTTAACATCTAAAAGCCTCTGCCTAGATATATGACCATGGGTAAATCACCCTCCCCTAGTTGTACCCATTACAACTCTCTAAGATTATGTTATTGATGAATTGCCCATTCTCAATGGTGGAAGGAGTTTCCTAACTAGATGAAAGCATACTCTGTACCCAAACAACAATAACTAAAAATACCAATAGAATGTGTGCTCCTTGAGGGCAGGGGTGGTTTAGTACTTCTGTCTTTGTTCCCTCAGTTATTCCCAGCACAATTCCTTTAACATATTGTTGCTTAATACGTGATTCTGAATTTGTTAAATTGCCCAGGATTACATAGGACAATCCTAAGTAGGAAATTCTGACTCCTAAACTAATGCTCATTCTGTTACCTTGTATGTGCAAGGGTTGCTACAGAGACAACTTTGCATGCCCATACCACTTTTCTCTAAAGTGTTCAGTTATTTTTGTAGGGATATCTCAATAGGGATCAGAGGGAGCCACTTGACCTTTGCTGAGAAATTATAGAGTGATTTGTTTGACAAATATTCCCTTCCACATAACTTCGATTAGGGGAGTCACAAAGTATATCATCAGTCATAATGAAGTAGGGGTAACTAGGTCTTTTTCTTAGTAGCCTGTGAAGGTATTTCATGATTCAACATGCTAGAGGCCTTTTTCTTTTAGTTTTGTGTGTTTGGGGGAAAAAGAGGGTTCCAATGAAGCACTTAGGCTACCCATTCTTGCTTCATGAACACTTTGGTGACTGTTCAGTTGTCATTGTTTGTGTTTGTTTTGTTTTTGCCAATAACTTATTTATTAGTCAACAACATTACAAATACTTTAAAATGACTACATGTAAATAGTTGGCAGCAAACTAATCCTTTACTGAATTAATTTACCACTACAACTGATAGACTAGAGATATATACACCTGGAAAACAAACTAAAATCTTTAAGATGAAGGCTATTACTTAGTTTCCATAAAAACATGGTCTTATGTTGTTGATATGTGTCTCTAAAAAATGTATTTATTTTTTAAAGTATATCATGTATCTTACATCTCCTAATTAGACTTGAAGACAAGAACTAAATCATACTTTTTCTGTTTCTACATTGTACCTAGCATGGTGTTGAGGGCAAAGCAGACACTTGGAAATACTGATAGACTGAATAATGCTTAGTGTCTTTTCACATGTCTTTGGGAAAATCATCTATGAAGGATAAGTAAGATCTAAGAAAGGAGTAGCCATGTGCAAATTCTTGGCCTACATTCCAAGGCATGATTAGTCTTAGCTTTGAATACATAAAGGTTCACAGGATCACATATAGAAAATTGGATTTTGACCTGTAACAATTAAATTTAGGTTTTACTCAATTCAAGAGTAAAAAAAATAATATTGTGGTTGCTGTTTAGAAAAATAATTAACTTCTTAAGTCAAAAAAATCTGTTAGTTGTTCTTAATAATTTAATATACTAAAAATATAGCAAAAGAGTGAAATGTAAGAGAGAAGTAGAAAACATTTCTACTTCCTGGCTAAATACCCTATAATTGCCAATCTGAAGAAATTCAGCTCAACTCCTACAAAAGCTCCCTCAGGTCCCAATCTCCATATGGAAGTCCAATAACTTCTTCAATATGGGCCTCACCAGTGTAAACCTCTTCCTTCAGTTCCAGTCATCCACCCAGAAAGCCCCCAGTGCAGAATCATGCAGAATCCTCCAGAATCCTCCTCACCCAGGAGAGTCTTCTCATCAAACAGCCAAGGAATGAATATATGACTCCCCCTCTTTCTTGCCTTTTCTGGTTCTTTTTCCTATGTTACCTCAGGTCTCTCTCCCACTTAATGGGAACCAATCACAGCTTCCAAATTGCCTAACAACTGCCTAGGGGGTAGTGTCTGTGGGATCTACCTCTTGTCCTCTGAGGGTATAAACTCTTATCAAAAGGATTCACAAGTTCTTGACTGATTGAGTTAAAAGGATGGAGCACTCCAAAGTACTTGATTAAATTAAGATAAAGAAATTCCCTTTCACAGGCTCCTTAGGAGGAAATAAGACTTGCCTAAGGCCAACCAGATGGTAACTGGAAAAGCAAAGATTCAAACTGAAGTTCCTTGAGTCCCTGGCTCATTCTCTCTCCATTTTATATTACTGCTTCCATCTGTTCATTCCAATGTATGGCAGATATTTTTTATTCTATTCTATATATGTCATGGAGGAAATAGTCAGAAAGAATCTTAGAGACCTTCTAATCAAATCTATTCATTTTATAGATAAAGGAACTAAGAAGTGACTTGCCCAAGATCAAAGAGGTATCAAAGTTGGGAGTCAGGCATAGGTATTCTGACACTAAATCCCTCCCTTTTCCTGCAAAACTATGCTACTCAGGGGCAGCTAGGTAGCTTAGTGGATTGATTGAGAGCCAAGCCTAGAGATGGGAGGTCCTGGGTTCAAATGTGACTTTCCAGCTGTGTGACCCTGAGCAAGTCACTTAACTCCCAGTGCCTAACCCTTAGTACTCTTAGTATTGATTCTAAGACAGAAGGTAAGGTGTTGTTTGTTTGTTTGTTTGTTTGTTTAACTATATTGCTAACTATGCACATGTATAGTATAGGCTAAAAGAGAAAGACATGGGAGTATTACAGTATGGTCTCTAGCACAGACAAAGGTGTGATTTGGGATTCAATAAATGTTTTTGGATGATGCTCAGGAGATGGTGGGAGGGCATTATTATGAGTAGCAAGGGTTTCTGCCACTTAATTGTGTTTCAGTCAGAGTTAAGGAAAATTAGAGATTTAATGAAGTAATATTGAACTCCAAGCATTCTTAGAAAATTATGATTATGCTGATTATGTGCTGACAATAGAACATTCGGTCTGAGCTGCTTTCCCATTAGCAGCAATCAGTTTGCTCTCATCCATCCCTAGTTTCTCACCAAGCCCTCTTTGCCAACAAGCCCACACTGGTAAAGCTGCTAGCTGGGGCCCTGGAATAGAGTGACGCTAACTGGCCCATGTGAGGATTAAATCTATGACCTTCTCCTCATTAGCTCTGTGCTCTGGCCAACTGGGAAATAATGCAGACTCTCTAAGTGTTAGCAAATACTGACCTAAACAGATACAGGGGGGAAAGGCAAACATTGTCCCTCTGACATCAGCACAATCTGTTTATGGGAATTGAAAAGACAGAGAAAGCCCTTTTACAGGGCATTTCTGGGTCAGTAACTCTCATCTCATGCGCTACCCACTAATTACTGGATTATATTAGCAAATTATTTTTCTAGCCAATCACTAACTCTAAGCTTATCACTTGCTCTCCAACAAACACAACAGTATTTAAATTTTCCCTTATTCTATTCTTTCTTAAATGTCAATGATCTGAGTGTCCTTAAACCTAAACATTTTTATTTTTTTATGCTAAATTTTCCCAAGTTGGACCAAATACCATCCCTGCATCTGTATATATTAAAGATAGACAGCCATCTGAATCCATCAAGGCCCAGTTTAGGTCTCATTTCTTCCAGAGGACAGCATTTTCATCCTTCTGCAAACTACCATAACACTTCTTGGACAAATCACGTAACATGCAGTATCTTATATTATCTTTTTCATGCAAGTTTAATTTAGCCAAAGTTATAGCTAGCAACTTTTGTACTTGACCTAAGTATTACAAACTGCATCCAGAACAGGTAACGTAAAGTGTGCTCTCGAAGGAGGTGGGGGATGGAGGAAGAGTTATGAAGGAAAGGGATAAAGGTGGCCACAGAGATCCTAGAATACCAGAATGAGTAGGAGCTCACTCCCAAGTCCCATTTAGTACCTTTCTATTTTAGCAACTTGTTCTTGCAAATCAATTGCCAGTGCTCTCAGTGCCCTCTACTTTTGACACCCTTGGACAAAGTCCCTTTTGCTCTATCCTAGTTTGGGCTCTATTCTCATGTCCTCAACTAGAGAGCAAACCTCTTAAGGAAAAAAGAATATTTCATGCTTTTTATACCCACAGCACATCACAAGAGTGGCTTATACATACTAGGGAGTCAAAGAATATTTGATTTATTGATCAATCAATGAATTATTTATTGATTATACTTATTTAGAATGGCATCAAACAGTTATTCACAACATTGTGTGGAAAAGAAAAAGAAAAAGAAAAAAATCTGGGAGTAGGGAGTGCAGAGGCAGCTAGATGTCACAGTGGCCACAGCACCAAGCCTGGAGATGGAAGGTTCTGGGTTCAAATGAACTCATATACTTCCTAGCTGTTGACCTTGGACAAATCACAACCCCAATTGCCTAGTCCTTGCCTTTATGTCTTATATTTGATACTAGGACAAAAGGTAAAAGTTATAAAAAAAATTTTTTAAAGGACAACAGTGTGGCATTATTATGGACATCCAAAGTAGCTCTTGGCTCAAAGTAGGCTGGGAAAAATACCAAAAATTCCTAACAATTTTAATCAACAACAACAACTATATATATAAAGAACCTTTTAACAGGCTTTCTCAAGCTGATTGCAAATTATTCAAGGGGTTTGAGAGAAACAATTCCCAACTCTGTTCCCTCATTGAATTTTAGTAAAATGGGAATATCTCCTCCATAGCTTCCTCAAAAGGAAACTTTTCCCAGAACAAACCTAAAGAGACTGGCTCTTCAGGTTTGTTCTGAGAAAAAGCTTTCTTGCATGGACAAGATTTTTGCATACGGGAAAAGCGACTTCTGTAATAAGATACCAGGTGTATTCTGATAGCCTGACCATTCACATCCTTTAAGGTGGAGATGTCAATCCTAAGGAGGAAAACAAATCTGATGTTACTACAACACATTTGGAAGTGAATTTAAACTCCCTCAGGTTCCATATTTATTGAAGAAAGTCTGGTAGGGTTTACCAGGTGTCAGGCCCTGTCACTGATGAATAACACACTCTCAGTTGATTTCATGTTGATTGAAGTCAGAGAAAACCTGGATCTAAATTTTGCCTCTGACAATTAACTCACTATATGAACAAAGACTTCAAGACTTTGAGCCTCAATAATGTCATCTGTAAAGTGGGCATAATGCCCATAGTACTTACCTCAGTATTTCAAGGAATTATGTGTAGATCAAATGCAGTTTATATATATGTGTGTGTATATATGTTATATATACTATATAATTAATATAATGTATAATAAATATATATTTGCAAACTGTAAAGCACTGTATAAATGGTGATTATTATTATTACAAAGGGGCATGGTATTGAGAATGGTGGTATATTGGTATGATAAGAAGTTTCAGAGTAAGAATTTTCCAAAATCTTCTCTCTTCACCCACATACACAAATATAATAATATCATATGAAATGACAAACTGTATGTATATATAAAAACATTTTAATTTTTGTAACATTAATCCTCTGGGATTTAGAACTGGAAAGGCCCTCAGAGGTTATATATCCAACCTATTTCATGTAAGAAACTAGGGTCATGGGGAAAGTAGGGAGGTAAAGTGACTTGACTGAGGCCACACAGCAAGTGTGCCAAAATATTATTTGAATAGTAAAGTTTCTACAATTGACATGATTTCTCCTTCCTCTCACTACCTCCCATAAAATGTATTTCCTGTCTTATAATACTTAACTCTGCTCCATCTTGGGGGATCGTAGGTGGTTATATGTTGTCTTTCCAATTAGATAACAAATTCCTTGAGGACAGATATCTAATATGATACATTTGGAAATCCCCCTGGTACCCAGTTCAATACTTTGCACATACTAGATGCTCAGTTTTAAAAAATGGCAGCAACTAAGAACACATATATCACAAGGTTGTCATGAGAATCGATTGAAATAATACACATTGAGTGTACTATATCATTATTAGCTATTACTACTCTCAATAAGTATTTGCTAAATGAATTAAAGAATTGCCATGCTTCCTGGTGAAGATAAAAGTCTGAAGGCAGCTGGGTGGTGCAATGAATAATGTTGTATTGGACTTGGAGTCAGAAAGACCCATGTTCAAATCTAGTCTCACTAGCTTTGTGACTGTGGACAAATCATTTCATTTTCCCTCTGCCTATTTTATTATCTGTAAATTAGTGATATTAATAGCATGTATTTCCCCAAGGTTGTTGTGAAGATACAATTTGATAGTATTTAGAAAGCACTTTGAAAATCTTAAAGTGCATCAAAATCCTATTGTTATTACTATTATTGCACTCAGAGCTAAGAAGAGAAAAGAACTAGATTCCCTGAATATGATCCTCATGGAAATTTAAAATATTAAAAACCTCAGTGACTTCAGAAAAGTAACCCAGTATATCTGGCCTCAGACACTTCCTGGCTGTGGGACACCCAGGCAAGTCACTTAAGCCCAATTGCCTAGCCCTTACTATTCTTCTGCCTTGGAACTGATACTTACTATTAATTCTAAGGCAAAAGGTTAGGGTTTTAAAAAAAATTTTAATTAAAAAAATAACCCAGCACCTCAGTTCATTGTCAAAATACCTCTTATAAATTCCTTCAGAAGAAGCTTCTATAGGATCATTTTAAAAAATTATGTCTTTGACTACTTTTAAAACTTCAATGATACACAGATATTAATCAGTCAGTATTTCTCATATTCTTTCCTACTTGCCAAATTATCCCAGGTACTCGTTGCTCTAAAAGAGTATCAGTGGGAGAGAGCTCTTCGGGCTATGGCCAAAACATGGAAGATTAATTTCAAAGGCCATCCCACCAGAGCATACTTTGAACCTGTCAAAATTGGCTCAGATGTCAGTTTGTTTCCCACTGCATTGGTTTATATTCAACTGCCATGGCACCATGGCTCATTCTGACAACTCTTCAATCTTGGCTTGGGTTTCAGCTGCTGTTCCCAAGTGATTGATTCTGGCTTGTTCTCTCTTAGATCTCCCATCTCTGCTCCCTCCTCTGACATGAAGGACTTGTTCTTTGATCTGTCTGCTTGCTGACCCTAGGCATCATGGGTCATGTGACTGACCCTGAACACAGTCCAATCTTGCCCATTGCTAACTTCATGCTCTACTCAAAACCTAACTGAACCATAGCCTAGACACACTGGTGACTCTCCTCTCTACTTCACCCCCATGCATGCTAATGTGCAATATCTCAGGCAATGCACTAAGGCAAAAACATATTCTTTTAGGATTATAAACTAAAAGGGTCCAACAAAACAAAATCATGGAATGCAAATTATTTAGATTGATAATATTTTTTTACAAATTAATTAAAACGCTTTGACCTCAGACAAGTCTCTTCCTTTCTCTGGGCCTCTGTTCCCTCATCTGTAAAATGAGGGGATTGGATTAGAAAACGTTGGGCTCTAAATCCTATAAGTATAAATTAACAAACATAAACAATTTTCATTTCAGACCTGTATGAGGAACTCTACAAGCATTACATTTTTCCACTGCTGCAAATTAACACCTTCTCTATCACTTATAGGGAATTGTCTGGCGTAATAATGCCAAGTTAAGTGATTTGCCCAAAGTAACACAACCAGGATGTGGCAAAGGTAGAACTTGAATCTATGTCTTCCTAACCCAGCTATCTATCCATGAGTCCATACTGACTCAAAGATTTTCCAGAATTATACTGCTATAAAACTGTATACCTTTTGACTCAGCAATACCCCTGTTAGTTTTGTTTCCTAAGTTGATTAAGTAAAAAGGAAAAAAAAACCCCTATGTATTCTAAAATGTTTATAGCAGTTCTCTTGTTTGGTGGTAAAGAACTGGAAACCGAAGGGATGTCCGTCTATTGGGAAATGACTGAACAAGGTATATCATGTGATTGTGGCGGAATACTACTCTGTCATCAGAAGACAAGCAGGTTAATTTTGGAAAAACATAGAAAGACCTACATGAGATTATGAAGAGTAAAAACAAAAGAACATTGTAAACAAACAACAAGAAATATTGTTTGAAGAATGACTTGTGTGTTTAACTCCAGAGAAATGATAAAAAGAAATGACATAGTTTAATATATACACATATCTTTTTGTCAAGTGATGTCTTCTCTAATGAGGGAGAGTGGTTAACTATGTATTTTAATGTAACAAACAAATTTTAATTTAAAAAGGTTTATACAAATTAAAAAATTTAATTAATTTTTTACATTCATTTTCTAAACTTTCAAGTCCTATTTCTCTTCTTCCCTCCACCCCTCTCCTATCCATTGAGAAGTCAAGCAATATAATTTCAATTATAAATGTGGTCATGCAAAACACATTTCTATATTAGTCATGTTGCCAAGAAAAAAAGTAAGAAAAATAAAGTTTGAAAAATATGTTTCAATCTGCATTAAAAGTGTATCAGCT
Organism: Monodelphis domestica; assembly: GCF_027887165.1. Lineage (NCBI taxonomy): Eukaryota > Metazoa > Chordata > Mammalia > Didelphimorphia > Didelphidae > Monodelphis > Monodelphis domestica. Next base: position 263,640,541 of record NC_077230.1, on the reverse strand, counting down.
CTCTCTCTGGAGGTGGATAGTAGTTTTCATCATGTCCTTTGCAGTTATCTTGGATCATTATATTGCTGAGAATAGTTAAATCATTCACAGACTATCATCCTACATTATTGCTATTTCTATGTACAATGTTCTCCTCGTTCTTCTTACTTAACTTTGTGTCAGTTAATATATGTCTTCTCAGGTGTTTCTGAAATCAAGCCCCTCATCATTTCTTATAGCACAATAGTATTTCATCACAATTATATACCATAACTTGTTCAAGTCATTCTCTAATATATCAATAATTTCCAAAGAAGGACCTAGAGATAATAACTACCATTTTAAGAACTAATGGAAATTATACAGTTCATTGCAGCAGCCCCTTCAAAGTCAAAGATTTAGTATTTCTAGATTCAGATTCCCTTCAGATCATTAGGCCTAGAGCCCTCCAGACCATACAGCTATAAATCTTTTTTCACTGGAGAGTCAAAAACAAGAACTTATTTACACTGGGAGGTGAGTAAAGAGTTGAAAGAAGGGATAAAGTCACCTATCTTGGTGCCATTTTATTTTTAAAATATTTTCTTTTTCCCTACTACATGTAAAAACAATTTTTAAACATTTTTAAATTTTGAGTTCCAAATTCTCTCCCTTCTTCTGACTTTTCCATATTCTTCCCCTGTTCTCCCCACTCCCTGAAATAGTAAGCAATCTGATAGATATTTTACATGTGTAGTCATATAAAACATTTTTCCATATTAGTCATTTTGTGGGAAAGATCTCAAATGAGAAAAAAGAAGAAAGAAAGTAAAATATAATGTTTCAGTCTGTATTCAGTTTTTTCTTGGAGGGTAGATGGTCTTTTTCATCATGAGTCACTGGGATTGTTTTGGATCACTGAAGTGCTGAAAATAACTAGGACTTTCACTGTTCATCAAAAATATTGCTTTCAGTATATACAATGTTCTTCTAGTTCTGCTTACTTCACTTTGCATCACTTCATGTAAGTCTTTCCAGATTTTTCTGAAATCATTCTGCATAATATTATTACATAATTATCATATAGTACAACTTGTTCAGATATACCTCAATTGATGGACAACCCCTCAATTTCCAATTCTTTGCCATCTGGATGTAATTTTAGAAGAAGCCTGGTGTGCAGAGAAAGAGATTACAACTAAGAAAATGATAGTAGAGTAGAGTAGGAAAGAGGAGCTGGATCTAGTCATAGGACTTGAGTTCAAAATTCAGCTCTTCTGCTTTGTTACTTACTATCTGTATAACCTTAGCAAATCACTGAACCTCTCTGGACCTCAGTTCACTTAGCTATAAAGTGAAGAGACTGAACTAGATGTTCCTCGAGGTCTCTGAAAGTAACCATCAGTGGTTGTTCTGACATTGTGTAACTCTTCCTTGTTTGATGTTCAGTTCTGGCTATCAGTTCCTATTTTTGCATTCTTCCTTGGTTAGTCTCCCCAATCTAGATCACTGAATCCCTCTGCAATAGCCTTCCCCATTTCTTTTCTTTTTCCCATTTGAATAAGTTTATTTAGTCAATTTAGAACATTATTCCTTGGTTACAATAATCACATTATTTCCCTCCCTCCCCTCTACCCACTCTTCCCCCCAGCCAACACACAATTTCATTGGGTATTACTTGTGTCCTTGATCAGTACCTATTTCCATGCTGTTGATGTTTGCACTAGGTTGTCATTTAGAGCCTACATCCCCAACCATATCCCCTCGATCCATGTATTCAAGCAGTTGTTTTTCTTCGGTGTTTCTACTCCCACAGTGTTTCCTCTGGATGTGGATAGTGGATTTTCTAGTAGGTTCTTCCCCGTTGTTCAGGGTCATTGCACTGCCACTAATGGAGAAGTCCATTACATTCAATTGTACCACAGTGTATCAGTCTCTGTGTACAATGTTTTTCTGGTTCTGCTCCTCTTGCTCTGCATCAATTCCTGGAGGTTGTTCCAGTGTCCATGGAATTCCTCCACTTTATTATTCCTTTGAGCACAATAGTATTCCATCACCAACAGATACCACAATTTGTTCAGCCATTTCCCAATTGAAGGGCATCCCCTCATTTTCCAATTTTTTGCTACCACAAAGAGCACAGCTATGAATATTCTTATACGTCTTTTTCCTTATTATCTCTTTGGGGTACAAACCCAGCAGTGCTATGGCTGGATCAAAGGGCAGACAGTCTTTTATTGCCCTTTGGGCATAGTTCCAAATTGCCCTCCAGAATGGTTGGATCAATTCACAACTCCACCAACAATAAATTAATGTCCCTACATTGCCAACCCCCTCCAACACTCATTACTTTCCTTTGCTGTCATGATAGCCAAACTGCTAGGTGTGAGGTGATACCTCAGAGTTGTTTTGATTTGCATCTCTTTGATTATCAGAGATTTAGAACACTTTTTCATGTGCTTATTAATAGTTTTGATTTATTTGGCTGAGAACTGCCTGTTCATGTCCCTTGCCCATTTATCAATTGGAGAATGGCTTGATTTTTTGTACAACTGGTTTAGCTCTTTATAAATTTGAGTAATGTTACAAGGGAATCACTTTAAAAGACTGATATATATTAATTTAAGGTCGCCAAGGAATTCAGCTATGTAATTCCTAAATGAAAACTCAAGTCAGCCGTAAATCTTTTATGGAGTTTAATTACAATAGGAGTAAGAAAGGAATTAGAGATAGAGAGAGAGAAAAAGGGAGAGAAGGGAATAGGGCTTAAATACCCCTTCTGTTTAGGCTGGGCCAAAAGGCCCAAGCCCTTAGATAGCTGGGGCAAAGAAAAGAGATCAGTCCCTATTACTCACGTGACCAAAATGGAGAAACAGTCTCAGAGGCCCCCACTTTCAGCTTCCTTCAGAGCAAGCTTCTCAGAGCCCACACGAACCACACCGACCAACTTCTCAACCACACCCTCGAGTCTCCAGACCCCCTATCTTTAAGGAAAACCATCCAAGTTGCCTCCCCTCAGTCCTCACATCTACCAATCACCTGTCCCTCAATTTCCCTGTGCCAATGGAGGTTCTAGCTTAACCCAGGACCGCCCAGAGGTCTCTGGCTTTTGCACATGTCTGTTGAAGGTCATATTTTCAAATAATTAAATCTTTGATCCTTTGCTACAGCTCTTTCTAAATCCTGTTAACCTGAGTAGGGTAGAGATTGGAATAATTAAATTTTGATCTAGGCTGCAGCCCTTACTCAATCCTGTTAGGACTGAATAGGGTGGAGATTGATTCCAAGTATCTCCATTGTATCGATTCTAAAATCAATCATGACTCAAAGAAATTCCTGTTCTATGCTTAAGCATAGGTCAAAGTCCTTTCCATTGTTCAGCAAAAGGTTTCTGTCCTAAAGTAATCTTAAGAAGGGAAGAGAAGGAACCTCCCATGCCAATGGGGTTCCCCTTCCAATAGACTATCAGTAAGAAATTTTCCAAGTATGAAATATCCCAATGGTGAAATTTCCAACATTTATAAGTCTAAGGAATTTTGAGGTTTACAATCCCCCCTGATGATCATTGGGAGACTAGTCTCCCCATTGATCATTTAACATAATCATTTTGTAGTTCTAAATTCACTTCTAACTAAAGATATACACAATATTCAATTTTCTAAGAGAAATTAGAATAGTGAAAGAGGAAATAGAAAAGAAAAGAAAGCAAAACCAATGTTTGCTTGACGCATTGACAGAAAGCCAAATTAGGGGCAGTCCCTTTTGGCATAAATGTGTACAGTTACAATAAATGTTCAATCAAAAGTTCAGTCCAATCAATCACATCCAAAGTTCATTCTTGATTTTCTTGATGAAGTGTAGGTTTTCGGCATCTTTCTGCAACAGTTCATTCTCTGGATATAAAAGTTTCAAGCTTCTTTCTTGAAGATCTTTTCTCGAACAAAATCAAAATCTTTGAATTTTTTATAAAAGTAAAATCTTAAACAAAATTCTTGGATTTTTATAAAAATACAATCTCAAACAAAAAAAAATTCAAAAATTCTTAGATTTTAAATTAAAATACAATCCCCCCTGAAGTAAGTATTTAAAAAAATAATATCAAGTTTAGCTCAGAATGCAATGTTCAGTTATGGGGGTGTATGTGTCAATTATCAAAAGAATAGAAAAATGATCAAAAACATAAGAAAAATCCAAAATAGACCTTGTATAGGTCCAGTTTAAAGTAATTTCTATCCCACAAGTATGTAGGACAGAATGCAGTAATATTTCACTTAGCCATTTGTAGCCAAGACTACAGGAAGTTGCCATAATATAAGAAGGAAAGAATTAGAATTCTATTTTGATGGGGAAATGTCATTCCCTTGTCTGATTTTTTTTCCTTCAGAGATATAGGGAGCCAGCATGATAGTCAAGCTTTGTACTTGTTTGAGTACTTCGAAAAGAGTGTAGATACAAGGAAGTCCTACGACTTAAACATAAGTTAAGCGTCGCAACCTCGAGTCTCACTTAATATTTCTTGTGTGCTCTATTGGCACTATTCAGGTTTAGTCTGTGCTCCTTGTTTTTATCCCTTTTCCTGGAATCAGACACAAACATTAATCACAGTCCTATAATATTTTATCAATAAATGGCAGGTTCCCATAGTTTAAAGCTTTTAGGCATATATTGATATTATAGCAAGAGTATATATGTTAACTTGTATTACTGCAGGGAAAAATAATATTAATATTAATTATGTGTACCTTCAGTACAAAAATGAGAAAAAAATCAAATATTCTGATCAAAAAATAAAAGAAAAGAAATAAGAAAAAATAAGAAAAAAATCAGTAATTCAATATATTCTTGAGAAAAAAAAACCAGCATCCATTTGTCTATGGATTATTATCTCCAATTCTTATGATAAGATAGAGTCACAATTCATATGATAGGATAGAGTCAATCAGTCTCAGCAGAAGATGCTTTCTTCACATGTGAGCAGTGAATCCAAGAGTCTCTTTCTCCAATCTTTATAGATGTTGGAGTAGTTAATAATATTTGGAATGGTCCTTCCCATGAAGGTTCAGTTGCTCCAGTTCGCTTGAAATTCTTGATATAAACTTTATCTCCTGGGTTCAGGTCATGCAGAGAAAAGTCTAATGGTCCGGCTTGTACTGCAGCTCCGGATTCATGAAGTTCACGTAGTTTGTGCTGTAACTCCTGTATATAGGAAGCAATAGTAATATCTCCCCCTAATAGCAATGTATAAGCCGGGGAGAAAGGCTTAGCCTGTATAGGCGGATGTCCAAAAAGCATCTCAAATGGTGAAACATGTAAGTCTCCTCTAGGCCTGCTTCTAAGATAAAATAGGGCCAGAGGGAGAATTTCAGGCCATTTTAAATGGATCTCACTGCATAATTTGCCAATCATAGTCTTAAGTTCTTTATTCATCCTCTCCACTTGGCCTGAGCTCTGGGGGTGATATGGAACATGGAATTTTGGAGTTATCCCCAAGCAAGAATATATTTGATTTAAGACAGAATCGGTAAAATGACTCCCTCTATCAGAGTCAATACGTGCTGGTAGGCCAAAACGAGGAATAATTTCTTTTAAAAGTATCTTTGCAACAAAATCTGCTGTGGCTCGGGTCGTAGGAAATGCTTCCGGCCATCTGGTTAGTTGATCTACAATTACTAGACAAAATTTATAACGTCCAGCCTTTGGCTTTGTTATGAAATCTATCTGTAGATGTTCAAAAAGTGTGTAAGCCAGAGGACGTCCCCCAAAGGCTTTTCCACGATATGCATGTTGGTTATATGCCTGGCAAATAGGACAGGCTGAACATACTTTAGAGGCTACAGTAGTTATACCAGGGGCTATCCATACTCTCTTGACAGAGTCCACGATACCCTGGGTGCCAAAATGACCATTTTTATGAATAGATTGGCAAATTTGGTTATGGAAACTTCTAGGGAGCAGGGGTTTTTCTTCAGATGACACCCATACTCCATTAATTTGTTTTGCTTTAAATTTTTGTTTCCATTTTTCCACTTCCTTTTCATTATAGGAGAGTGATAAATTTAAATTATCAGTGGTTGTTAATGTTAAAATTAATCCAGGTCCTTCTATGGCTGCTAGTTTTGCAGCAGCATCTGCTCTGTCATTTCCTCTAGAGACAGGGTCAGAGCCACCTGTATGGGCAGAGGAATGAACTACAGCTAGGGCTTTAGGCAGTTTGAGAGCAAAAAGAACTTCATTAATAATTTCTGCATTAGCTATGGATTTTCCAGCTGAGGTTAAAAATCCTCTTTGGAGCCATAGCATCCCGACTGAGTGACAAATGCCGAAAGCATATCTAGAATCCGTATAAATTGTTGCCTTTTTATCCTTGGCAATTATACAAGCTTGTTTTAGAGCTATGAGTTCTGCTCCTTGAGCGCTAATGTTAGAAGGTAGTGAAGCTGACCATTCAGTGGCAAATTCTGAGACTACAGCAGCTCCAGTGTAACGTATGCCATCCCTCATAAAAGAGGAACCATCGGTAAATAAAATCAGATCTGCATTGTCTAAGGGAGTGTCCAAGAGATTATCTCGAGGCTTTTCTGCCATGGACACTAATGTTTCACAGTTATGTAATGGTTCTCCTGAAGTAGGTAAATCTGGAAGCAAGGTGGCAGGGTTAAGAGTTGAACAGTGTTTCAAGGTAATATTTTCACTATTTAATAAGGTTATTTCATACCTTGTAATTCTCTGATCCGAGAATGCCTGTGTTCTATGTTTTTTCAATAATGCTTCAATCTCGTGTGGGCACATTATTGTTAATGGACATCCCAATACTAAATCAATGGTTTTTGTTACTAGTAAGGCTGTAGCAGCTACTCCTCGAAGGCATGGTGGTGCTCCTGCTGCTACTGGGTCTAGTTGGGCAAAATAATAAGCAACTGGGTGCTGAGAAGGTCCCAAAGTCTGAGTTAACACACCAGAGGCTACTCCTCTTCGCTCATGCACATATAAAGTAAATGGCTTGTTGTAATCTGGGATGCCTAGAGCAGGGGCAGACATGATAGCCTTTTTTAAATCTGATAGAGCTGACAAGTGTTCAGGCTCTAATTTGAGGGGTTCAGGAATCAAATCCTTTGTTAATGCTATAAGGGGTTTAGTGATTTCCCCATAGCAAGGAATCCATTGTCTACAAAACCCTGTTGCTCCTAAAATTGCTCTCAGCTGTTTCTTAGTGGTAGGAGCACTCAATTTTTGAATGTTCTCAATTCTTTTTGGAGAAATATAACGAGCACCCGCAGTCAAGATGAATCCCAAATATTCTACTTTTTGGAGACACCATTGAACTTTATCCTTAGAGATTTTATGTCCTCTTTTGTGCAATTCCAAAAGAAGGTGTTTGCTATCTTCTTGACATGTTTTTGCATCTGTTGAAGCCAAGAGTAGATCATCTACATATTTGATTAATTTGCTATTTTTAAATGTTATATTGTCTGTGTCTTGGCTCAAAATTTGCTCAAATAAGCTCGGACTTTCGACATAACCCTGTGGCAGCCGACACCAGGTATATTGTGATCCCTTCCAGGTGAAAGCAAAAATATGCCTGGAGTTTTCATGTATTGGTATGGAAAAGAAAGCTGAACACAAGTCTACTACTGTAAAGTATGTAGCTGTGCTAGGAATAGATGAAATAATAGTATGTATGTTAGAAACTATGGAGTGTCTCTTTATAACGTGATTATTCACTGCCCTTAGATCCTGTACGAATCTATAGATGTGCTTGCCATCGGGCCCTTTTTTTGGTTTTTTAATTGGCAGGATGGGCGTGTTGTATTCAGATTTGCAAGGGATTATTATTCCCTGTTCTATTAATGAGTTAATAACTGGTGTAATACCCTCAATTGCCTCCTTTGAGAGGGGATACTGAGGGATAGAAGGAGGTGGGCTAGATTTAGTTTTTATCTGCACAGGAACAGCAGATTTAAGTAAGCCTACATCAGAAGAAGATGTGGCCCAAAGAGACTCCGGTATATCTTTAGGTATTTCAAAAATGGAAGGCTCTTTTGCCTCCTGGTTTTCCGAGAGAAGTACAGGGAGTAAATTTAAAGATTCCTCTGGTACTTCTAATGATAATGAGCCATCTGGGGAGCAGGTTATTGTGGCTCTGAGTTTGCATAGAAGGTCCCTCCCCAGCAAATTTAAAGGGGAGTCAGGCATCAAGAGGAAGGAGTGTTGTACCTCTAGGGGTCCTACAGACACCATTCTAGGAGGAAGTCTTTTAACTCTTTGGGTTATTCCTGATACTCCCATTACATTCTCTGAGCCAATAGAATAACATTGTAAATCAGGTGTTCTCTTTAATACAGACCAGGAAGCTCCGGTGTCTAATAGACAATCATAATAGGTGTTACCCACCTTTAAGGTAACATGGGGTTCATTAGTATGGGGAGGGCAGTGGATAGGGACAACGGGTAGTAGGACATCAGGGTCCGGGAAATCAAAAGTTGTATCCTCTGATTCCTGTGCCCCAGCCCCCCCCCCCCGGACACCATCATTGTGTTTGGGATATTCCTTGGGCACCCCCCTGAAGGGCACCTCTCTGAGGGTCATCAGTACCTCGAGTATTTTTTGGACGAGCTCCATTTCTCATATATTGTTGTTGTACATTATCATTATAAATTTCTTTAATTGGAACATTGTCATTAAATTCCCAATTCCTATTTCTATAATTCTGGTTTCTAAAGTTCTTATTTCTATATTCATTATAGTTATTTCCATAGTCATTATTATAATTTCTAGAATTCTGGTTTCTATAACCATTATCATCATTTCTATAGTTATTATTTCTAAAACTATTATTAAACTGTGTATTCCTTCCAAACATCTTAAGAAAGGTTCTACAATCCATCATATTGTGGCCCTTCTTCCCACAGAAGTGGCAAGTAATGGATTGATAATTTGATTTCTGGAGAGGGGCAATTGTCGTTGGTTCATTATCATGCCCACTTTCTAATTTAGTTATCCTATCTATTAAATATCTTATTTTTTCTTCATTTCCTCCATGTCATCATTATTTTCTTCCTCCTTTTCTTTGTTTCCCTTTAAAACATATATAGCTGTTTTTCGCAATTCTTCAAGGTCCATATCTGACCATCTTGGGCATTGTGTTCTAAAATAATTCTTAATTGCTTTGCAAGAATTGTTTACAAAGATTCTTCTAACTTGTCTTAAACTACTCTCTTTAGTTAAGTCCCAATCTAAGTATCTGTCCCCAAACTCGATAATTCTGTCCATAAATCTGGAGGGTGTTTCGTCTTCCTTTTGCTTAATTTTTTCCAGTTCCATCCACTTATCTGTACTGTCTGCACATTCCTTCATGGCCGTGAGGATGGCCTCTCTACAACAGTATAGTTGTAGATAATCCTCAGGATTGTTATAGTCCCATTCGGGATCCTGAGATGGCCAATGTGCTGCATTACGCCCCCGGGTTTTGTTGACATGAGCAATTATTTTATTTTTTTCACGTTCACTTAAAAAAGCCTGTAGTAAGCTCTCAACGTCCTTGTAAGACGGATTATACTGAAAAAATATGTCTCCCATCTTTTTTGTTACTAGAAAAGGATCTTGTTCATATGTGGGGATATTTCATGTAAATTCATTTATTTCTTGGGGAGTAAACGGTATCCTATGTCTTAAAGTCACCACATCCCCATTCCGTCCTATTTCAGGTACTTCTCTTAGAGGAAACAGGCCTCTAGTTGAATTTTGCACCTGTGGTTCAGTTTGACAAGGACAGGTTTCTCTAGGAGGACAAGATCTCCCTTGCATTGGAATTTGGTTTTCTGTAGGAGAAGGAACATGAGAAGCTGGGATTGCAGGGGGAGGGTTTTGGGGATTAAATTCAGACAAGATTTGCACTACACGAGAGAAGCAGTCTGTTAACTGGGCTATAGGGAAGGTGTTTTCCATCTCTATTTCAGGGAAGGAAATTTCCTCATTCAAAGGTTCAGAAACAGGTCTGTTTCTGGTAGAGTGGTTGTTTGCCAATTGATCCTGTAAGAAACTTTTTAGATCTTCTAATTGGGCTTGCATTTTATCCTCAATTTTTCTTATTTTATCATCTCTAAATATAGTATTGAGGATTACACAAATGACAGTACCTATTAATATAAAAATTTGGAGGTATCCTGCATTCCTCAATGCCCCTACTTCTTCAGCTGCCATATAATTGTTAAAGAATGTAGTACTCATTTTTATATATATATATTTTGTAATTTCACAAAACACGTGGGGAGCAGGGCAAAGCAACAAACTTTCCACAGGGTTTCTTTTTTTTTTTTCTAATCCAGGAAGTTGTTCCTTAAGGGAAAGGATATTTAGAAACAGTTCTTCCAGCCAGGACTTTAGAGTCCTGTTGCTGAGATTTAAAACAGCTGTTTTCTGTCTATCAGAGTCACACAGCTGGGAAGTATCCGAGGTCCAATTTGAACCCAGGACCTTCTGTCTCTAGGGCTGGCTCTCAATCCGCTGAGCTACCCAGCTGTCCCTTAAGATTAAAGGGAATAAAAAGAAAAAAAACTGCTGATTCCAATTTAACTTAAGGAGAAAAGAGAAAAAGTTTTTTATACTCACGTGTTCTAGCAGCTGTGTCTTTAAGCCAGGTTTTTTGTTAAAAAAAAGAGGGACTAAGTGGTGAGACGGTATAGTAAAAAAGCAAGGAATTTCAAAAGTTTATTGAGAGGATTCTTTAGACTCCCGTGTGGTCAGCCACAATGTTACAAGGGAATCACTTTAAAAGACTGATATATATTAATTTAAGGTCGCCAAGGAATTCAGCTATGTAATTCCTAAATGAAAACTCAAGTCAGCCGTAAATCTTTTATGGAGTTTAATTACAATAGGAGTAAGAAAGGAATTAGAGATAGAGAGAGAGAAAAAGGGAGAGAAGGGAATAGGGCTTAAATACCCCTTCTGTTTAGGCTGGGCCAAAAGGCCCAAGCCCTTAGATAGCTGGGGCAAAGAAAAGAGATCAGTCCCTATTACTCACGTGACCAAAATGGAGAAACAGTCTCAGAGGCCCCCACTTTCAGCTTCCTTCAGAGCAAGCTTCTCAGAGCCCACACGAACCACACCGACCAACTTCTCAACCACACCCTCGAGTCTCCAGACCCCCTATCTTTAAGGAAAACCATCCAAGTTGCCTCCCCTCAGTCCTCACATCTACCAATCACCTGTCCCTCAATTTCCCTGTGCCAATGGAGGTTCTAGCTTAACCCAGGACCGCCCAGAGGTCTCTGGCTTTTGCACATGTCTGTTGAAGGTCATATTTTCAAATAATTAAATCTTTGATCCTTTGCTACAGCCCTTTCTAAATCCTGTTAACCTGAGTAGGGTAGAGATTGGAATAATTAAATTTTGATCTAGGCTGCAGCCCTTACTCAATCCTGTTAGGACTGAATAGGGTGGAGATTGATTCCAAGTATCTCCATTGTATCGATTCTAAAATCAATCATGACTCAAAGAAATTCCTGTTCTATGCTTAAGCATAGGTCAAAGTCCTTTCCATTGTTCAGCAAAAGGTTTCTGTCCTAAAGTAATCTTAAGAAGGGAAGAGAAGGAACCTCCCATGCCAATGGGGTTCCCATTCCAATAGACTATCAGTAAGAAATTTTCCAAGTATGAAATATCCCAATGGTGAAATTTCCAACATTTATAAGTCTAAGGAATTTTGAGGTTTACAGTAATTAGACCTTTGTCAGAGGTTTTTGTAATGAAGATTATTTTCCAATTTGTTGCTTCCCTTCTAATTTTGGATGCATTAGTTTTGTTTGTATAAAAACTTTTTAATTTGATGTGATCAAAATTATTGATTTTACATTTTGTGATTTTTTTTCTAGTTCTTGGTTTTAAAGTCTTTCCTTTCCCAAGGATCTGACAAGTATACTATTCTGTGTTCATCTAATTTGCTTATAGTTTCTTTCTTTATATTCAGGTCATTCACCCATTCTGAGTTTATCTTGGTGTAGGGTGTGGGATGTTGATCCAAACCTAATCTCTCCCATATTGTCTTCCAATTTTCCCAGAAGTTTTTTTTTTTATCAAAAAGTGGGTTTTGGTTCCCAAAACTGGGATCTTTGGGTTTATCATAGACTGTCTTACTGAGGTCATTTACCCCAAGTCTATTCCACTGATCCTCTTTTCTGTCTCTTAGCCAGTATCAAATTGTTTTGATAACCACTGCTTTATAGTATAGTTTGAGATCTGGGACTGCAAGGCCTCCTTCCTTTGCATTTTTTTCATGATTTCCATGGACATCCTTGATCTTTTGTTCTTCCAAATGAACTTTTTTATGTTTTTTTTTCTAATTCAGTAAAAAAAATTTTTGGTAGTTCAATGGGTATGGCACTAAATAAGGAAATTAATTTGGGTAGGATTGACATTTTTATTATTTTAGCTCGTCCCACCCATGAGCAATCAATGTTTTTCCAATTGTTTAGATCTAGTTTTAATTGTGTGGAGAGTGTTTTGTAGTGGTGTTTGTATAGTTCCTGTGTTTGTCTCTGCAAATAGATTCCTAAGTATTTTATTTTGTCTAGAGTGATTTTAAATGGAATTTCTATTTCTAATTCTTGCTGCTGAAATGGGTTGGAGATATATAGAAATGCTGATGACTTATGCGAGTTTATTTTGCATCCTGCAACTTTGCTAAAATTGTTGATTGTTTCGACTAGCTTTTTGGTTGATTCTCTAGGATTCTTAAGTAGACCATCATATCATCCGCAAAGAGTGATAGCTTGGTCTCCTCATTGCCTATTTTAATGCCTTCAATTTCTTTTTCTTCTCTAATTGCTACTGCTAGTGTTTCTAGTACAATGTTAAATATTAGAAGTGATAATGGGCATCCTTGTTTCAGCCTTCCCCATTTCTGAGCCTTTTCATTTAGGGTTCAAGGAGATAACACTGTCAGGAGAATTCCATTAGTTCATGTTTATTCAAGTCTTCCTGGTCAGTCTTTCTCAGCCCCTCTCCATATATTCTATGTCCCTTCAAAAGGGTCCTTGTAAAAAACATATATCGGAATACCCCGAAATTCTCTGAGAGCTATCTCTTGGCTGGCTTGCTAAACCATTCATATCCCATTAGAGGAAAAAGAGGAAGGTAATTGCAGAAGGAATCAGTGCGCTAGGCTGGGGAACCTAATCAAGGAAAAATCTGAAGAACAGGAAACTGAGAGGCAAGCTTAGACATCAAACATGGGCGAGTCACTCATACAAGGTCATCATGTGAGTCAATGATGGACAATACTAGTGATCAACAAGCACCCTGTTATATTCTAGATCTCCATCCATAGCATTCTTTTGTGGTCTCAGAGGGAGGTGGCCCAAGGACTGAAAAATTTGGGTTCTTCAGGAAGTTGAAATATGCTTCTCCACTTCCTACCCCAGGGTGAATGGTTCCAGATGCTTAGTTCTTTTGAGTTCTTAATTCAGTTTAACTTGGACCTACAACTTCATCCATTAAAATTTCTCCAGGCACCAAACCAAAATTGGTCCTGAACATGTACCACTGAGATATGAAGCAGCTAGATAAGAAAGTGAATAGAGTACCAGGACTGGAATAGAAAAGACCCAGAGTTCAAATTCAACCACAGTTACTAGCTGTGCAACCCTGGACAATTCACTTAACTCTGCCTCAGTTTCCTAATTTGCAAAATGGGATAGCATCTTTCTCCCATGGATTTTGTGAGGGTCAAAGATGAGATAACCATTATAGAGCACTCTGCATTGCTCCTGACACATATATAAATGTTATTATTATAATAATTATGGGGAGGGATTGGTGAAAATAGGGGAAATAGTTGACCATTGTTAATGGAATACAGCCCCCTGCTGGAAAACTTTAAACATTTTTGCTTCAGAGCCCTATAGGGCTCCTGTTCTAGCCAACATGCCAAGACAGGCAAGAGCTTAGACTAGGGCAAGACTCAGCCATAAAATACTTTAAACTACTTCTAAATAGTTGCATAAATGACTGAAATGAGAGAGAGGCAAAGATAAAGGGTCCTACTAGAATAAATATGACACTGTGTTAGATATCTTTGCTTAACTGGTCTTTAATTATAAGGGAGAGAATATTCCATTTATAACAAGAAAAAACTGGTAGCTTAGAAGAGTTATAAACAAGAACTTAGCTACATTGCAAAGTAAGTAGGAATTCAGACAAGGGTCAAAGCCACCTATATGAGTGCCATTTTGGAAGAAGTTTGGTGGGCAAGAAACAGAGATTGAATCTAAGAACAAGGTAATATGGAAGAATGGGAAAGAAAAACTGGATATAGAGTTATAGAACTTGAGTTCAAAACCCAGCTTTTTTGCTTTACTACTAACCAGCTCTGTACCCTTAGCAAATCATCAAACTTCTCTGGGACTCAGTTTACTTAGATATAAAATTGGGAGATTGAATAGAATTCCAAGGTCCCTTTCAGTCCTAAATTTATACAATCTTTAGTCAGTAGAATTATGGTCATTCTGTAACTAGTCATTAGTGGTCCATCTGCCCTTATTTATTGCCCTCATGTAGGTAGCCCCCTCTGCCCAAGCCCCATTAATGGGACCACTATGGGCCTGGGTAAATGAGGGAGAGCTCTCATCCCAAACCCATCCCTAACCAGCTCTTCTGTGTTCTTGGTGCTGTTAGGAAGCATGATGCTGATTTTAAATGTACTTCTTTCTATTATTGCCTCCTGGTATATATTTAACCCTTACCTTCTATCTTAGAATCAATACTGTGAATTGGTTCCAAAGCAGAAGAGTTGTAAGGGCCAGGCAATGGCAATTAAGTGACTTGCCCAGGGTCACACTGCTATGAAGTGTCTGAGGGAAGATTTGAACCCAGGACTTTCTATCTCTGGGCCTGGCTCTCAATTCACTGAGCCACTCAGCTTCCCCCTATATTTTGTTTAATTCTCTAGAACTTATTTTTGTTAAAATTGTTTTTTGTGGAATGTCCTCCTGTGTATTATCATTATTTCATCTTCTGAGCTTGTGTTGTTCCAAGTAGAGTAGAGCCCAGCTTGTCGCTATTTTCATATCTCAGTCTGTTCTTTCTGGAATAACATTCTGCTCCATCAGCCCCCTCTGAAGTTAAATAACCCTCTGAAAATATGTCAGCCATCCTGGTGAGGACAGCCCCAGTGGCAGGGTAGGGGAGGCACTTCTCAAAAGCCTGAATTTAATATTGGAGGTGTTGTGGTTGAGGGTGTGGGCATCTTGGGGTCCTTTATGATGTTTCTGGGGACCATGTCAGAACTCTCAAATAGGAATGATTGGCTTTGAAACTGTAAGTGACCTCTAAATGAAACTGGCCTTCCCTCCTGGAGAAAACATCACAAAGCTCTCCCTGATGTCCCTCAGCTGTGCCACAGACATTCCGAGAGATCAGCAGATAAGATAACTTCATATGGATGCTGAAACAACATTTCCATACAGGAGCATACAGTAAGGAATTTGCTCTAGTAACAAGCTGCAATATAAACAATGTCCTGGCTTCCCAAAACCCACTGTCCATGGGGTTATCCAAATGCTTTTTTAAAATACGCAGACTGTTTAAGGCACTGAGGTCATGTCAATACATACAGACGAAGGTTGTTTCTACAGGATCCCAAACATTTAAATGAAAAATGGAAAACTCTTAGTCATCCCAGTGTGGTTGAATAGCTTAGTGTTTGGGTGTTAGTTCTGCTGTGTTGGCTGAATTTCTCACTTTTCATCTAAATGTTATAGCATTATGTAGTTATAATAACATTATTATTATTAATAATAAAAAGTCCATAAACTTTAAAATGAAACAAAATTAAATCAAATGAAAAATTGTCATTTCTCTTTTATGATTATTATAACAGGAATATGGCCTAATAGACAGAAGAAGTACAACAATAAAAATTCCATCTTTGGCCAAATTTTTTAAAAAGTTAACTTTCATTCATAAGGAACATTAAAATTTGAACATGTGGAGCATTGAGACAATTATCCAGATAATTCAGCTCTTATACACACACAGGGACCTGCTTTTGAGGAAGAATGCTCAAGGGCCAGAATTAGCCAGATGATCCTCTGTGCCAATCATATTTGCCACATAATTACTCATTTTTCCACTTGTTTTCACTTGACTTTCCCAGATGCCTTTGATCACTTTTTGTCAAGAATAAAAGTGTCCATATGATCCCTAATTTGTTCGATCCCAATAGCACTAAGCTTAGTTTTGAATTTTGTCTTTGAAAATACTTATTTTCAATATTTTATTTTCAAAGTTTTGAATTTTTGATATTTCAATTTCAATACCTATTTTCAATGTTTAAGAATAGCTCCTTTGTACAATTTTAGCCTGGACTAGGAGGTAGGAAACCTAATTTCTAATCCTGGTTTTGGATGATTAGTTGTGTGGTCATGGACAAGCTGTTTCAACTCTCTGAATTTCAAGATTTCTATGTGGAAAATAAGAGAGTTGGACTAGATTAGAAGTTGGCAATAAATTTTTATTTGAAAATGTAAGGGAAAGAGAATTTGACCCTTGGGTCACAGTTTGCCAACCTGTGGATTAGTCACCAAAGCCTCTTCCATTTTTAAAGTTCTATGATCTTTGATATGATATTTTATGTATCAATGGGTCAATTTTTAAAAATTGATGCTCTCTGGTGTGTCTCCTAATGCTTTCTTCATTAGAGTTTTAAATATTCAAGATATACAACACCATTAGATGTGAAGAAGGCCTTATTGCAATAACTACCCTCAAACAATTGTTTAAGGATCAGTTAAGAGTTTGGGTTCTTTTTCCTTATATGTCTCGTTTCTAGACTTTCCTATACGCACAATCATGTAGGGATGATTGACAGTTTAGCATTTGATTTTAGTCTGTTTCATTTTAAGATTTATATAGTTCAAAGGCAGTGTAATATGTTAGGTCACGTTGTAGGCTTGGAGTTAGGAATTCAAACCACATCTTTGACAATTACTAGTTCTGAGACTCTATGCCTCGGCAACCCCATAGAATCATGGTTTTAGAATTAGGAGCTTCAGGATGATCAAGTTTAATCTCTCCATTTTGCAGATGAGAAAACAGGCCCAGAGAATTTAAGTGACTTCCCAACTCCAAGTCCAAAGTTCTACTTATTATACCATACTGCCTTTGGAAATGCATCAATGGAAAAACTTTCCATACTGGAATTTCTCTGTCCTGATATAATTATGGCTCCTTTGTGTGTATCTATCATTCACAGAGATCATGAAGATTGTTTTGTATTTCTGTTAAAGGGATTTTCTTAATCTCTCCCTCTGTCCCCTTAAGAGGCTAGACAGCAGGATTTCTAAGTAGATCAGAACTGACAGTGGTCAGTGAGCCAGAGCTGAAGATTCCATTATCAGGGAGACCAGGACTGAAGAGAGGAAGTAGCCCACCCTTTGACAGGAAGTTAGGCGGGACAGTTGGTGAGTGAGGAGAAAAAGGAAGAAGCTGTGGACAATTGAGGGTCTTTTGCCTCTGGGATGTCTAGAGAGTTGGAGTTCTTTATCTGAGATAAGGATCTGCTGGAAGTTGGCTACTGACAGTTTGGCTGCTATAGAAAATTGATTGAAGGAGTAAATGAGTAGTGGCTGTCTATTATTTTAGGGAGTTAGGTAGTGAGTGAATAATTTATAGATAGATACGCCTGGTATGCCAGGAAGAAGAAAGTATCCTCAGAAGACAGAGATAAGTTTAGGAAATTTTAGACATATTTATAGGGTTAATATTAATAATCTCTCTTTCCTCTTTTCTATCTTTCTATGTGTACTTCTTTCTCTAATTAAACAAAGTCTCTGTTAAACTGCTCTCCTCACTTTGTCGAACTCCTTAATTTAACCCTTCATTTCATAATAGAATCTTACCATAATAGTGTCCTTGGAATCTAGATGGTGGAACCATAGAATAGTTGAAAGGGTGTCACAAGTAACCACTGGATTCTTTTGGCAAGAAAACACCTCGAGTAAGGTCCGAAAGGGATCTGACCCATACAGAACTCCTTGTTAGTACAGGTTATATTTAGCAAGACTCTAGTATATATATTTGCAATTGCGATAGTTTTAAAAAAATCAATCCGGGTTGCAAAGTAGGGTTTAGTTTTCAATTTGAATCGACGTTATGTAAACAATGATAAGAACTTACACTTGTACACATAGTACTGGAAGGTTTACAGAGTGCTTTCTTCAAAACACCCTCAAGAAGTAGGAAGAAGTATTGCTATCATTACCCTTTTGTATGTAAAGAAACAGACTAAGAATTTCAGTGAAATGCCTAAAGTCACACTCTGGTCTCAGAGTCAGGAAGACCAGTGGTTCACTACAAATGGTCAATGAGATCAGCTTCCAATTTCCATATTGTTATAGTATCATGCATGTATATGATTATGTGCATGAATGTTGACCTGTGATTTCATTTGTATAAAAACCACTTGATGAAGTAATTCCCTCCATCAATGTAGATTGCTCTACATTGTTCTACAGCTTAAAGCTTTTAAGCCCCAAGTCCTCTACTGACCCAAGGTCACAAGCAATATGTGTCAGGGGTGGGACATGTACCCACTTCTTTGTTATTCCCAAACTAGCTCTCAATTCTCTCTCCTATGCTGTCTTTCATATATATAAAGATCAAGGTGGAGATATAGTTGGTATATTTACGTATTCATATGCCCAAATGTATATTTTTAATCCTTCCTTGTTCTCTGGGTTCCTCTCTTGACTCTCTAGACTTCTCACTTCAAGATTTTCCTTCATGGGTACCTTCTACTCCCATCCCTTTCAGTTTCCTTTTAGGTGTAGTCTTTCCCCATTAAAATGAAAGGTCCTTGAAGGCAGTGACTCTTTCTTTCTGCTTATATGAGTATTGGTGTATTAGCACAGTGTTTGGCACATTGTAAGATCTTAATTTAAATGCTGGTTGACTTCTTGCATGACTGTGTGCATACAAAATACATATGTATACATAGATGTGTATATCTGTATGTATGTATGTATATATCTATATCTCTCTCTATGTCTTTATCTATAGATATAGTGATTTTGAGCCTAGCTCTTTGTTCCTTCTCAGAGTCTAAGATAGATGGGCACAGCTCGATGAGCTGAATAGGTCATATATCCAACTGCATCTCATGCATTCTTCAACTAACATTCTTCATCCATCTAATCAATGCCATATACAAACAAAGTCATCTGTAAGACCTTGCCAGTAAAAGGAAAAGTTCTTTACCTGTTCTCTTTGGACTCCTCCAAGGGATCTATGAAAAGATTTCAGGATATTGATTAATTT
This sequence comes from Monodelphis domestica, assembly GCF_027887165.1. Lineage (NCBI taxonomy): Eukaryota > Metazoa > Chordata > Mammalia > Didelphimorphia > Didelphidae > Monodelphis > Monodelphis domestica. The sequence goes on along the minus strand of NC_077230.1, from coordinate 263,621,269 downwards.
AAATGGGGGAAAATTCCTTTCATAAATTTATCTCATTATATGTGATTTCCTTTGTATTCCTATGTATTTTATTTTATGTATTTGAAAACATTATTCTGAGAAGGGGCTCATAGGTTTCACCAGACTGCCAACAGGATCCATGGCACAAAAAAAGCTGGAGATCCCTGGTCTGAAGGAAATGCAGGTTTTCATTGAATTGGACCCTGTCCCAGACAACCTTCATGAAAGTAGCAAATATATTTGGCAAGACTATGTCTTACTGTTTTATGTCTCACAAGCTGAGCATCATAAAAGTTATCTCTTACTGTGTTTTTTAAAGGAAAGTATTAGAATATTGAGATATATTGATATATAGAATCATAGACATATAATACAATGACTGATAGCTTGATTATGCCTTCTATGCTGTGGTGAGGATATGGAGGGCTGAGAAACCTAGAAAAATTTCTATTAATAAAAATTAAATTATATTTCTAAAAAATAATAACTACTATGCAGGACAACAAAATAAATTAACTCCATATCTGTTCTTCCTAATGCACTGAGAGGAATGGGGAACCTCTGGTTGCAGGTCTCCACATTTCAGGGCTGGGGCCCTTGATTTCCTGAAGGATGGTGTCAGGTTTGTTTATGAGGAGTAATTGTCCATTGCTGTTCAGCTGTTCATGGTATCACCCTACAGATGGTATGACGCAGGGTGGGGCTTTGGAGAAATGATGGTGACAGTGATAGCTTCACAGCTGCCAGGAGCAAAACAGGGAGGGCCAGGGCAAGGAGAGGAAGGAAAATGCCAGCTCTGAGAAAAACAAATTTAGCCTCTCCTTCCCATCTCTTTCTGTAGTATGCCCCAAATAAGGTATTTGAAAATCATCTGTTTTGTTAACCAAAGCAAAGCTTAGCAGCAATATCAAAATCCACACAGAGGTTAAATCTAGTGATGTCTTTCTGTCACCTCCAGTCTCTGACAATCATGATCACAGACTTGTTCATTTCTGTTCATTTCCTTTTTAAAGAAATGGTACCATTCTACTTGTTACATTTCTGTTTTTTAAGCCATGTAGGTGCCTTAAAAAAAAAAAAACTCAGACATTTACTGATATATTCCCTTCCATCATTAAACCCTTCCTTCTAACAAAGAAAAATATTTTTTAAAAACTGTGTTCACGTCAGTCAAAATATGCATGCAGTATTCCACTCTTAAAGCCCTTAACCACTTTACTAAGATGAAAGAAGTGTATTTCATCATTTGTTCCCTAAAATTAATCATTAAATAACTAACAAACATTATATCTTCATGCCCAATTTTGCTAAATTCTGAAGTTACAAATACAAAAATGAAATGATTCTTATTTGATGATTACAGTTCATTTGAGTTCAGTTGTATTGTCATTTTTGTTTGCATTAAAGTTTACATTTTGTTTACATTAAAGACAAAAGCTATGTTGTTTGTCTGGTTCTGGATACTTTATCCAATATCATTTCATCCAAATCTTCAAGTGTTTCTTGAATTCCTCATACTCCTCCTTTCCTATAGTAGTAGAATAATAATCCATCACATTCAAGTACCACAACTGGTTAAGTCATCCTCCAATCAATGGGCACCCATGAGATTGCTACTATAAAAAATTATTTATGGGGACAACTTGGTGGACAATTCCTAGCTGTGTGATCCTGGGAAAGTCACTTAACCCCATTGCTTTGCCCTTAACACTATTCTTAAAGGGGTTTAAAAAAGTTATTTATGCTCATTTTCAAAAAAATATGATGAGTAAGGAATAGGCTCTTTCTTTGTCAAAGATCATCAAATACCAACCAGTTATCAAGTGAATAGAATTGTATTCTAAAGGCCTACAGAGAAAAAATAATATCCAATTACTTTGTTTCATCTTACCATAAACTCTTAGGATAGAACTTTATGTTTAAAATGTTAAGTTCAGTTTTACAGTACCTAGCACACTGTGGACATTTAGGGAGACAGTGATGAATGGTGAAGATGATATTTAACTACGTACCAAACATACATACCAATGCTTTCCTACAGCAGGAGAAGGAATTAAGGGGAAAGAGGAATAAAAGAGAAAGAGGATCTGAACTCATAGGAAGCTAGATTCAGTGAATTAATAGCTATTCAATTCTATGGATTTATCAAGGTCAATATAGTCCAAGCCTTGGGTTTGACTTGGGATAAGTTCAAAATGGAATTTCCCAGAATGACCAAGCATAGTGTTTGTGACAACTTCACTTACCTGAAGATCAAGCTTATGGTAGTGGTTGGTCTAGCTGTTTAGCAGACCTGGATTGAACTGGATTTTGTGACCCATTGCAGCTGTAGTGGGGAGGAAAGGCTGGACAAGACAATTCTTAGGGATGATGTTGGGCCAGTCTAGACTCTGTGAAGATGTAAATAAATCCTGAAGTGATGATGTAGGCTTTGAATTGAAGAATTTGCCTGGCACCAACTCAGGCTTCGAGTACTCTGAGCCAAATGAATTTAATTTTTTACCTTCCACTCTGTGCTTGTCAGTCAGCCTAGCTATTACCCAAGCTTTGAGGCCCACAGACATTTTTATGGGACTGTTTCTCATTCTTTTGTAATTGTCTTCTAAGAAGGAAACCTAAATATTAGGGAAACTGAAGTAAATGGGCTCAACAGGTCAAGATCAAGCATGTTTTCTGACCACTTAAGATTTTATATAATGAGCCCAGCTAATGTGTTGGAGGCCCCAGGGAAAAAGAAAGGGTATAGACAGGTGGGATGGGATATAGGAGGAGAGAGTAGGAATGAAGGAAATGTGCTTCTTAAATGCCTAGAACCTTAAATCCTATTTTCTTAATTCCAAGGTTGATAAGACTATAGGTCATAGATACAGCCAGCAGGACAGGACCTCAGAGGCAATCTAATTCCTTTATACATTTGAAGAAACTGAGACCCACAAAAGTTAAGAAACTTGATAAGGACACCTAAGTAGTGACAACGGGCATAAGATTTGAGCCCAAGTCAATGCTTTTTTAATGTTGCTCTTTATATACTGTGCAAATTGAATGTAACAGGCTTTTCTACTAGAAGCAACGCAATGATTCCGAACAACACCAAGGAACTTATGAGAAAGAGTGCTATCCACATCCAGAGATAGAAATGTGGGAGTAGAAACCCAGAAGAAAAACATATGATCCATCACATGGTTCGATGGGGAAGTGATTGGGGTTTTGGCGGTAAAAGATCACTCTTGCAAATATACATAATATGGAAATGGGTTTTGAACAATGATACATGTATAACCCAGTGGAATTGCTTGTCAGCTCTGGGAAGGGGGATAGAAAAGGGGTGGGAAAAATTATCAATCATGTAACCATGGAAAAATATTATAAATAAATAAATACATTTAAAAAATTAAAAATTAAAATAATAAAGATATCCTGTGCATAGGGGATAAGAGTATTTCTGAGACTAATTCAGAATTCACAAAATAGAGATACAGTTTAATATTTAAGTATGTTTAAGTTATAGTACTCTTACCCCAACACATTAAAAGAAAACCTAGTTCAAATCCTAGTTCTGTGGTATTGGCCATGTGACATTACATAAACTATTCATCTTCTTTCACTCTCATAAAGGAAGTGAGTAAATGAATGAATGAAAAAGCTCTTATTGAATGTTTTCTATGTGCTAGACACCATGCTAAGTGCTAGGGATACAAATGGAGGTAGTTCAGTGGATAGAGCACTAGGACTGAAGTCAGGAAGACCTAAATTCAAATATAACTTCAGATACTTACTAGCTGTATGACCCTGGGCAAGTCATTTAATCTTGGTTTATCTTAATCTACAGGAGAAGAAAATGGTTAACCATTCTAGTATCTTATCAGGAAAACCCCATAGACAGTAGCAGGGCTTGCTGTGTTCTTTGGGTCACAGAGTTAGACATGACTGAACAACAAGGAATACAAATACAAAAAAATAAAAGACAGTCCCTCTCCTTGGGGGGAACAACACATATATGGAAGTCTTGGCCAAGGAAAGAAATTTTGATCTGAGCAGTCATTGGGAATGGTGAGGGAATCCATAAGAATACTTCCATTCCCTACTTTATAAGGCTCTTTGGTAAAAAGGGTTGTGCAAATCTGAAAGTTCTATTACAAAATGAGTTATTATTAGATCTTGTCTTACATATCCTATCTTCTTAGCACACAAGAGGGGTTGAAGGACAGCTTCATACAGAAATCAAAGCATTTAGGTTTTTATCCCCCCTGCCTTTATTATTTAAGCAAAATAGAATCCTACTTTCCTGAAAGATCAGTATGAACCAATTGATGTTTTATAAAGTATTTGAGATAAAATTCCCATGGAATAAGAATGTCCTAGAAAGTCTCTTCCTTCTCTTTCACAGATGGGAAGATTGATGCCCTAAAGATAAAAGCAATTAGCTCAAGATTACAAATCAAATTAGAGAGGGAGAGGAAGAAGAGTGCAATTATTTAAAGAAATGACCTAACTTCTATTATGTATATTTTCCTTCTGACCATAAAACCTCTTTTTCTCTTCTACCCCAGTCATAGAAATATTTCCCAACCTACTACCTGGCAGCCCTTTGCTGTTTTGTCAATGGGCACACCTCCTCACTAAGCTGGTGAAGTTTGCTGAGGTTTCTTCCTCTTAGGACTCAACTATATTCCTTCCTGAGAACAAACTGGCTTATTGGAGGCAAGGTGGTGGGAGTTCCGCAGGCAAACAAAGGAGATCTTTGGAAGCAGTATTAGCAACATTTCTGAAGCCACAAAAGCTGTCCTACACAGGGATAATAAATCTTTATCTCCCCATCATGTTTTTTTGTAAGGTTGGCAAGAATACACTGTGACTCTTAAGGGAGATGATGTAGGTGGTAAGAGCTTTTGCTGAATATCAGCACATAGAGTCAATGGAATCACACAAGTCTTGCAAAATCAGAGGGATGGGGAGGGACCCTGGGAGAACCTGCCCCAAATGGACAGTCACATGTCATATCTTTCCTAGCCCTAGAATTATTTCACCTCCTGACTCTGAATTAACAAGGGCCTCCCTTTTGTGACTACTGCTCAACAAGAACCTTGAGAGTGGATGGAGCTGTGCAAAAAAAAAATGTTTTCTACCAGTAAATTTATTTTTGGATTGATTTCTCTTAACTGGACAAAAAGAGACCCTCTACTCATATCATATTCTCTTAATAGTAGACTAGAATCTACAAAAGGATTTCAAAGTTTTGCCTAAATGCATTCCCTTCTTCCCTCGAAAGATACCTTTCATGCAGCAAAATTTTACTATAAGCATCATTTCCTTACACTTTCTGCCCCACACCAAGATCTTTCTATAGACACACTGGCCCTTCCTCTAGAAAATTTATTACACAGCAAAAGCCCAAAGAAGAAAGGGGAAGAGTAAAAGAGATGATCCAGAGGTACAGTTGACAGATTTGGCAGTCGATTGCATGGGAGGGGGCCAGTGATGGAGAACCAAGTCAAGAAAGACCTCAAGGTTGGGAATCCAGGTGACCAGAAGGACACAAAGAGTGTCATTGACAGAAATAGAGAAGTTAGAAGGAAGGGTACATTTAGGGCACAGATAAGGAGTTTAACTTGGGACATATTGAGTTTGAGGAGCAAATAGTATTTATATTTATACAGCAGAAAGGTGGAGGTATGGGACTGGAGCTCCAGAGAAAGATAATATATTGCTCTAGGTTCTACCTGCATACAAACAATAGGTGAACTTATGGGAGCTGATATGGTCAATAAGAGAGACTATGGACTAGAGGGAGGAAAAAGGAAACCCTGGAACAGAGCCCTGAGGGATAGCTACCAGTAGTCAGCATACTTTATCTCTCTAGAGCTCCACTTGGCTGAGATCAATCAACAAACATTTATTAAGCACTTACTATGTGTCTGGCTATCTGGGGATACAAGTTAAAAGAATGAAAGAATTCCTATTCCTGAAGAATATTCTAGTGTCAGAGACAATAATAATATAATAACGTATAGTAGAAATATATCTACAAATGTAATAATATACAAACATATACATTTGTATAAAATATATACAGTGTAAAAAATTATAAATACAAATACATACAAGGTATTTAAATACAAGGAAGTTTGGGATGGGGTGGCTAAGTGGCACAGTAGATAAAGTACAGAACCTGGAGTCAGGAACATTTGTCTTTCTGAGTTCAAGTCTGACTTCAGATATGTGTCCCTGGGCAAGTCACTTAACCCAGTTTGCCTCAGTTTCCTTATCTATAAAATGAACTAGAGTAGTCAGTGGCCAACCACTCCAGTATCTTTGCCAAGAAAACTCCAAATGGGGTTTCAGAGAGTCAGACATGACTGACAATGACTGAACACCCACAGAGTTTAGGACAAAGGACCCAAATGGTTGGGGGAATTAGGGAAAGTTTCATGCAGAAGAGAATTCTTGAACTATATCTTAAAAGAAGAGAAAGATCCTACAAGCAGGAAGAAAAGAGGGAGTGATTTCCAGGCATGGGGAATAATTAATGCAAAGACAAGGAGACAGGCCATGGAGTGTTATGTGTGAGAAACAGAAAGAAGTCCAGTTTGACTAGATCAGAGAGTAAGGGAGAAGGGACAGTTTATTTCCAGTGATGCGGGAAAGATAGGTTGGAGGCAGGTGGTATATGTAGGGCTTTAAGAGCCAAACTGAAGAATTTATATTGCCTCAGGGCAATAGGAAGCCCCTGGAATTTGTTGAGTAGGGGAGTCACATGGTCAGAGCTACATTGTAAGGAAAATTATGTTGGCAGCAATGCATAAGATGAAGTGGAAAGGAGACAAACTTGCGGCACAGAGTCCATAGATGACCAGATGCTCAGATGGGATATCTCCAAATTTCCCAACCAGAGTATTTTTGATCAGTTTATTTGCCATTTCTTGTGCCATCTATTTTTCACCCTTCAGATTAAGAGCAACTTTTTCTGGCTGAGTACATCTCTCCCCAACACATGACCATATATGCCTTTTGAAGGCTCCTCCCCTGAGAGTCAGTCATGAATCCCCTCTGTTGAGGTTTTTAAAATGGTATCCTACCAAGCTTAAAAATGCCACTGTCACAGTTATAAATGCCACATTTATAAAACTGCATCTACTTTTTGACCCATTAATACCACTATAAGGTGATCAGAGGAAAAGGAAAAGAACCTCTATAGTCTAAATCATTTATAGCAGCTCTCTTTGTGGTAGCAAAGAGCTGGAAGTTGAGAGGATGGTTTTGAATCTTTGGCTTTGAAGTCCAGTTTTGAATCAAAAACCTTTCTACAAGGATTCTGCCCTAATATATCCTCAGCCCCTACCTCATTCACAGCTCTCCTTAGTAATAGAACCTACAACAGTGCACACACACACACACACACACACACACACACACACACACACACACACACCTTTAATCATCTGCCACTTTATTTCCATCTCTTCCCTATCCATCACACCAACCCAAGTGGTATTCCCTCTCTTAGACAATCCAGCTAAACTACATGAGGGATGCTGCAACTGCCCCACCTGCTGGCTAAGTATGCCAGAATGCTCTCCTGGCCTGAGGCTGACCTCTCCAGACCCAACAGGATAAAAGCTCAGCCTAATATCATATGCCCCAAAATACATCCATTTCTGGAATGGCTGACCAAACAGTGGGTAAGTAACCACTTGGTTAGGTTAAACACCAAGTAACATTTAGGAAAAGCCTTAATGAAAATTGTGTGCTATAAACTTAAAATATACATATATCTGTGTATGCACATATATGTATGTGTGTGTGTCTTTATATCTATATATATGCACATAGTGGGTCCTATTTATAAAGGTATTTTGATAAAGGATAAGCTAGCAGAATAACCATAACTACTACAACCACATCTAGCAAAATTCAGATGTTTTGGCAAGGGGATAATATGATCCCTAAAAAATATGATATGCCCTCCATCCCCCAGTACATCCAAATCAAGATAAAAATAAAATTTTGACCAGATTTCTCTGTTTTAACTTGTGTGCTTGGCATGTTATATTTTGTTGTTTGGGATTATAATTTAAGACAAAAAAATGAATTGTTTGGTTAAATGGCTGAAGTGCATCCAATTCAAGTTTAACTTATGGTAGTATCTTAAAACAAAATGGAAAACAATTCAGATTTTCTAATAGTCAACTCTGTTATTTGAAGTGGATTTCAATTGTTTAGTAGTCTGTAGATCTAGAGCCGGAAGGGACTTTAGTGGTCATCTGGTCCAACACTTTCATTATATAGATGAAAAAACCAGAACCCAGAAAAGTGAAGTGATTTTCTCAAAGTCACACAAGTAGGAAGTGGCAGAGTCTTGAGACTGCTTTCCATATATACAGTGTCAGTCCTTTTGTCCCTATTAATAGGAAATTGGTACATAGTCTGCCAAAAATAAAATAAAATAAACATTTATAAGTCTCTTTTACATCTCCTTGTACTCTACAATTAACAATTGATTAGTCAATAAACATTTAGCACTCTAAGTTCTAGACATTGTACAGCTGGGTTAGACATGAATTTTAAAAATAACTTCTTTCCTTATACACAGATCTGATTAAGTGACTTTAATGCTCAAATATCTTCCTTTGTTCCTTTTTGCTTAGGCAGTAATATCCCAGGCGCTTTTCCCAGGCTTCAAAAAGCCTCCAGAATCTGGCATCACACTGTTTCTGACTTCATCTTCTACCTTTCACCCCCAAAACATGGTCGGGCATGGCCAACTCTGTTTCTTAAATGAGCTCTGAACTTTTCTACCCCTATAACTTTATTCTTTCTGTGTCCTAAGCCTTCAACGTCCTCCTGAGAATGCTCTTAATGAGAGCAATGACCTTCCTTCTCACTTGGCATTTTGCATGGCATCTAAATGATGATGCATGATTTCTAGATTACTTTATTTTAAGCTATCTATAGATGTCTTTTCTCTGGCTCTCCCTTCTCAACTCTTCCTGCTAACTTCTCTAGCTTCCTTTAAGTTCAGCCATAATCCAACCCCCCTTCACTCTAGTACTTTCCCTTTGTTAATGATTTCTTATTTATCCTAATTATAGCCTTCTTTGTATTTATTTGTTTGCATGTATGCTGTCTCTCCCATCAGATTATGAGCTCCTTGAGGACAGGGATGGTCTTTTGCATCTTTTTGTACTCCTAATACTTAACATAGCACCAGGAACATAATAGGCACTTAATAAATGTTAATTGATTGACTGATTGATTGATTACTAAAATGCACCTTAAGAAGTCTGGGACAGTCAAGTTTTGTATTTTACCAGCATAAGCCCAACTAAAAATACTTATAGAATTGAAGTAAATTAAAATATTTAAAGGTTTTTATGGGAAAGAAGGATGAGTGATATCTTAGGTTCTGTTTTCCTCTTTAAGACTGGATCAGAATCAAAGCCAGATTTGATTCCAATATAAGGAAGAGTATTTTAATAAATAGCTGGCAGGGAAATGGTAAATTTCTGGTCATGAGAAGAAATGAAGTAATAAAGCAAAAGGCAGATGACCCTCCAGGAGGAATGTTGTAGGAAGATTCCTGCATTGGATAATAGCTTAAACTAAATCACCTCTAAGTTCTCTTCCAACTCTAAGATTCCATAATTATAATTCATAGACTCCAAACACTGTATGTCATTTTCCTTCGTATTCCAAGATTCATCAAATACTTATTAAGGTGCTATGATATACAAAGCACTGTGCTGGATATGGTGAGATAAATACAAAAATAAAGTAATCCCTACTCACAATGAACTGATATCCTAAGGGGTGAATAGCAGGCATATTTTACTATAAAACACCAATCTAGTAAAAAGAATTTATACTTGTATTTAAGGTCTTGTTTGATTTTCACAATAACTCTGTAGTGCAGATAAAATAAATGGTGTCATCTCTATTTTACTGAAGAAGAAACTGACTTGCCTAAGTTGTGTCAAAGTTCAAACGTTGAAACTTAAGTCTTTTGACCTCCATTCTCATATTCTTGTTTTTTTCTTTTTTCTTTTTCTTTTTCTTTTTCTTTTTCTTTTTAACCCTTACCTTCTGTCTTAGAATGGATACTATGTATGAGTTCTCAAGCAAAAGGGCGCAGTAAGGACTAAGTAACTGGGGTTAAGTGACTTGCCCAGGGTCAAACAACTAAGAAGTGTGGAAGTCAAATCTGAATCCAGGACCTCCCAGCTCTAGGCATGGATCTCTGCCCACTGAGCCACCCAGCCACCCCTCCTATTCTTTCTACCATTGCTTTAAACTATGACTAATGATGATGATGATGATGATGCAACTATGGACAGGCTTACAAGAATAATCCTAGCAATAAAGATACCACATAAATTCTGTAAGGTACGTAATAGAAGTATCATCACCCTTTTTTTTTTTAAATGAGGAAACCAAGGTTATGATATTAAGTGACCTGCCTACAGATATGTAGCCAGTAACTGTCAGGGCTAAAATTCAAACACGATCTTGTCTCCATGTGCTCTGTTCATTACATAAAAGTCCTTTCTACACAGTGAGGAGGCAGTATGGAAACATTTGAAAAGCAGCTTTATCAGTTTACCTCTGATTCACCTTCTCTCAAGCCCTTTTGCTGGAAAAGACTACCTTGATCCCTATTTCTGATGGCTGCCTTCCAGAACCGACTGTTTCTTTTCCCAGAAGCTCACAGCAAGATATCAGGCCATGAGTCTAAGAATGCTTCATTGGCAAGACTACTACCTGCCCAATCATCAGTATTCCCATGTGCATGACTGGGACTGTCTGTCCAAATCCTGAGCAGATCCAGGGCTGGGAGGAGATGACAGCTCAGTCTAGTGACTAGGGCATGGTGATGGAGAGCTCCATCCTAAAGGCGGCAGCAGCAACAGGAGGTGGTACATAGGTACAGAAAGCTTACATCTCAGAGGCCAGTTCCGGTTTTTGGTGGTGGCCTGAAGGAAGATGATTTCTTTTCTTTGTACATGCTGGCAAAGGGGGCCAGAAAATCTTTTGTTAGATTTGCAGTAATATTCAATGAAGTGACCAGTTTCTGAGAGCTACTTTACTTTGGCGTTTGGCCCTTAGGTTCAATGAGAGAAAACAAAGATAAGATCAGATTGTTTGTTCATTTTTATATTAGCTCTTTTTCTATGAATTTTGACCCTCACTAAGAAGCCTCCTTAGGGAGCAGGTTAATAAATAAAACCATCTGGTGAATAAGTGTGTGTCTAATTTTAGAAAAAAAAAAGAGTGGCAAAAATATTCAACACATAATGAAAGTTGGTATCAATACAGGAGCTATTTCTGGCCCAGATTCATTGCCCACTGGGATGAGGTTGGCAGGCTGCTTCAAGCTAGACCTTCCAGAGTACTTACTATGCCCTTAGTTTAGAAGCTTGATCCCATCAGCTCAAGCAGAGGCAATTTAGGCTGGTGAATTGATTCCTGATCACCCAATTCATAAGAGATTGGCCAATAAACCCCTGTATTAATTTAAATGGAGAAATATGCCTGCTAAGGAGATCAGGTATTCTCATTTACTGGTCTGTTCATTTTCCTCCCTATGGAAAAGCATTCTTGAAGAAAATAATAACATCAAAAATTTGCTAGAAAAATAAAGGCATACTATGTTAGAGATATTTTCAGAATAGCATTGTAAAGAGTGCTGGATCAAAATCAGATGGTCTGGGTTCAAATCCTGTTTCTCTCACCTCCCTACTTCTATTGCCTAAGGTTAAGTAGCTTAATTCTCTAAGTTTCAGTTCCTTTATCAGCAAAATGAGAGGGTTAGAACAAAGAAGACTTCTAAAATCATTCTGGCTCCAAATCACCGATCCTTTGATAATAATTGATATTTAGACAACATTTTAAGATTTGTAAAGAAATTTACATTATTTTTTCTCATGTAAAACCTGGAAGTAAGTTCTGCAGATGTTATTTTCCCTGTATTACAGATAAGGCACTAAGGTTGAGAAAGTTAAAAGACTTCCTCATGATCACACCATGACTAAATCTCAAAGGTAGGATATTATTCCCAATCTTGCCAAATCCATGCCCAGAACTAAATCTACTGATTAATACCTTCTCTTATAAGTTAAGGGTGTTAAAAGTTAAGTTAATTACTAAGAGAATCAATCAGCCAAGTAAACTGGGTGCAGAATACTTTCTAGGAGACACTGATAAATTCATACTCTTCGATTCTTGGTTTTCCATACTGAGTACAGATCCCAACCCATATCTTTGGAACTGTCGTTATCTGTCACCCTTCTTCATTTCAACATAATGTCACACAACATAATTCCTAGAGTTATATGTGTATTTTCATTTGTCACTACTTCCTGTAAATGATCTAATGGCTTTATATGTCTCTCTATACAAAGAGTGGAGGAAATAAACAAAATGGACTTGACATTTTAAACATGAGGAGGTAAACTACTATTCTGAGAGAGGGGAAAAGGGCATGTCATTTGTTCATTTAACCAAGGTCACACAGCTAGGATTCAAAAACCAGGTTGGAGAACAGCAGGAGAAATACTATTCTGGATATGATTCTGACCAGTGAAGAGGAAGTGGCTGGTGAAGAGAAAATTATGGGAACCATAGGAGGATATGACAACATCATCTTAGAATTCTTGATAGATAGGGAAGACTATACTGGGCAGAATCTGAAAGTTGAGGAAACGGTTGAGGCATATCTCATAGCATAAAATATTGCCTCAAAAAAGATGCGAGGTCCTCTACTTACAACACAAATTCAAATGATTCAAATGTCAAATAAAAGAGACTTGTTAATCAGTTCAGATTTAGAAAGAAACTTACAGAGGTTGGACTATAGTCCCAGGGATCAGCTAGCAAAAAACAAAACACAACTATTTAAGAATCAAGGCATATTTTGGGTCAGCCTCTACTCAATACCATTCTTTTATGAGACCAAAAGGAAAACAAGAAAACACATTAATTCAAAGAAAAATACATGTTATTAAGCAGATAGTAAAATGACATAGAAAATTTTCCCCATATGTACAGAGGGGTACACTTTCTCACACCTTTGATGGGAGAAGAAATTCACATGGAAAATACTTGTGGTCAAGGAATATGTATGAAAGAGGTTATGCATGTAAAGAAATACATGTGGTATAGGAACACTATGGAGAGGACACATAAATGAGAGCAACACATGTGAAGGGAATATACATAGCCAAGCTAAAGTATACTTCAAGGACGTTTTTAACCCTTCACTGCTCCCTACTTGTTGCCATCTGTCTGCAGTAGGCTGTTGGATTGGATTACTAAACTGCCCTACTGGGGTATCTATCTCTCTATCACACTGCCATCTGATGATCATTCATAGCTTGGCTGGTCTCTGTGGCTCTTTTACTGTCCGCTACTGCTATCTGCCCATCTTCCCCAGTCTTGTGGACTTCTTTCCCCTTACTGAGAAGAGTCAATCTGCTTTCTTAGCTCACAGTCCCTGGAGCTACCCCAATTCTTTTGTAATTCATTAGATCCAGCCACAGAAATCCTTAAGATTTGTCTGAACTTATGTCTTTAGCTAGGTGGTGGGCAAGAGGAAAAATGAAAGAACAGAACTGCCACTTTGGGTGGTCGGTATAGAACATGACAACAGTGACAATGGAAAGTAAAAAGAAGGTATGGCCATACACATCTATTTCACTTCTGTTTTCTACAGCATTAGTGCTTATTAGACTATCAAACACAAAATGGTTTAACAATGAACTGAAGCTCAAGGCAAGTGAGGAGGTGAAATGAGAACAAAGTTCAGATCACCAGGATCAGAGAGAGAGAGAGAGAGAGAGAGAGAGAGAGAGAGAGAGAGAGAGAGAGAGAGAGAAAGTGCCCAAGAGAGAAAGGGTGTATATTGGAGCCAGCTTGTACCTGCTTATGTTCTGGCCTCCATGCTGCTTAATGTTTTTATTAATGACTACAATGCCAGTCATTTTTACATAACATGAAATAGTCAACATCTGAAATAGGGCCTCAGGCAAAGCTGCCATTGCTGATAGGGGGAGAGGATTGAGTAATGAACCCTGCCCCTATTCACATTGAACCCCCAGACATCAGTTCTATTACCTCTCAACTATCTGGAACCCAGCCCTGGATCAGAGCCTGAGCCACCTGGGAGGGCAAGAAAATCAACATCAGAGCTGGGCGCCTGGGGTGCAGCTACCATTCCTATTGCTAAATAATTTCTCCTCATCTCTGAATCCTTGAGATTCAGATTTGAAGTCTGATAAAATGAAAACTGCCTTCCTCTGCCAGAACTGCCTGCTCCTTTATCCTTATTCATTTCAGTCAGTCTTCATACACCCAAAGAAACCTAATATCGCCTCTCCCCAAACACGCATAAACACACATGAAGACATTGCATCTCTCACCACCATCTCCAAGACTAGATGAACCTTCTTTCATATACTACTCCATAATTTCCATCTCTCCCTCCCACTTCCTCCATACACACACACACACACACACACACACACACACACACACACACACACACACACACACACGCTGGGCTGGAAAAAGTAGACATGTCCTATGTTCCTCACTACCATTTCTATACCTTCCTTCTCCAACATCACTGAACTAAAACTCCTTTGTAATTTAGTTCATTATTCTATATCAACAAATCCAGATCCTGACTGTTATTCTCTATCAACCCCAAAATGATTCTCTCTCTTTTTTCAGGACTTTGCTTGACAATCTTTTTTTACTATTCACATCCCTCAAAAACAAATCCTGGCTTCCCATCAGCCTTTTCAGCTTCTATTATCTACACCTGGGCCCCAAATTAATCACACATAGGAATGATAATATCTTTTATCTGACCATTATCTATAACTGTTCAACTTTTATGATCCAGAATCTTGAACTTCTCTCAGAACACACTTCTCCTATCATTCCTCTTCTTCATTCGTCCTAAATTTGTTTGTCATTATATCTAGTTATTTCTTCCTCTTCCCATTTATCAACTCTTTCTAGTCTCATATCTCTCTTTTTAAAAATGCTGCTCTTTAGTTAACTGAATCAGCTTTAAACTATCCTCAAATCCATTACCACCTTTCCCTATGGCCACTGTCTTCCAGTACCCCAAACCTGGATTATCCTCAACATTAGTCTTTTCCTTTCTCTCATGTTGTTTAATCTTGTTGAGGGAAGTCACGTGTCTATGTTGACAGAGTCTTTTACAAATGAATATTATTAAATCTCAAGTAGGTTCTTCCATAGTCACCAGAACCTTTCCCAAATCCTTTCTCTCCCTCCAGCAAAGGACTTTACTTCATAAATAACTCAGAAAATAGAAACCACTTGCAAGGAATTCCTATTTCTTTTCAGTTCTACCCCCTCACATTCCCCAACATCATATCTACTTTTCCCTTCTTGTTTTCTAATCTCTGATGAAGAGAGACCCTCCTCCTTGCCCAGGTGATCCTATTTCTTCATAATGTCCAAAATAGTGCTCTTCTCTTGGAGCTTGCATCTTTAGTTAACTCCTTTCTGTTTCTAATCTTTTCTCTATATGTATTAACTTTGTGAAAAACAAGCCTAGGTATGCCTCAGTCTAAAAATATCTTTCATTTGTTCCTGCCATATCTTCTATGTTTCTCCTCCCATGTACTAGAAAAAAAAACTGCCTCTGCTTCCACACCTCAGTTTCTATACCCTTTGAATTTGGCTTCTAACTCCATCACTTGGCTGATTCTGCCTTCTCCAAGAAAACTGGCAATCTCTTAATTAATTTTCCCAGTCTTCATTCTATTTGACCAGTCTCTTGTTGCTTTTACACTATCAACTACTTCCTTCTAGATACTCTCTTCCAATGGTTTTAATTATACTCCCAAACCTTCATAATGGATCCATATCCCTCTCTGGAACTCCACTTCCACATTATTAACTGCCTGCAGGATGTGGCTACCTGGATGTTTCATAGTTTAACTTTTCATTCATTCATAACTAACTTAGCACAAGTCCACACAACAACCTGAGAGGTAGGTCCTATTTTTATTCCTATTTTTGATTTGAAGTAACTAAAACAGTTAAGTGACCTGCCTAGGGTCACATAGCTAATAAGTGTCTCGAGACTGTATTTAAATTCAGATCTTTCTGACTCCTGGCCCAGCATTCTATCCATTACATTGCTTACCTGATGCTTATTTCCAACTTGTCAGTCTTTTTTACCTCAAATAATTTCATTGACATCATGCCATATAGTGAAAACAGAACTGAATCAAAGAGGCTTCCCTTAGTCCCCAATATTCTAATTTTCATACAAATCATCTTATGTTCAAAGATAAAATGTGAATCCAACAAATACATTCATCTCACTTTTGTTATTGGTCAATTGTTTCAGTCATATCTGACTTTTCATGGCCCTAATTGAGGTTTTCTTGGCAGAGATGCTGGAGTGTTTGGCTATTTTCTTTTCCTGGTCACTTACTTATGAGGAAATTGAGGCAAACTGGGTAATGTGACTTGTCCAGGATCACATAGCAACTAAATGTCTGAGCCTGGACTTGAATTTAGGTCTTTCTGATGATTTCAGGTTTGTAGCTACCAAACTGCGTTTGGTCTCAACTTAGATCCTTTATTTAAGTTCCTTTATTATGGACATTATCTAACTATAAAATTAGTGGTATTTGTTTAACAATCTAGCCAACAACAAAACTCTTTGGCTTCCCTAAGTGTAAACTTCCATCCTGAAAAAGGGCATTTTTTGTTTGAAAGGGTATTAAATGATAACCAGAAATGGTAGCCCTTACCTTTAATTGCTACTGAGGAATCTGAGGCTGGAAGATCATTTGAGCTTTAGAGATCTGAGCTGGTGACTGAACTAAGTCTGGCATCAATCTGGTGAATGGACAGGAGTAGAGGGTCCTCAGGTCATATGAAAAGAGGCAAACTGGCCCATGTTGGAAACAGAAGACATTAAGGAATGGATGGTCTCTATATTTTGTCAGTGTAAACCTCAAAATTTCTCAGACTTATGAATGTTAGGGGTTTCCCCCATTGGGGAATCTTCTACTTAAAAAAATTCCCTAGCAGATGGTGAGAACTCTACTTGAGTGTGGGGGCTCCTAGCTATGGGAGTGTCCCTGCTCCACCCTACTTAAGACTGCTTTAGGACAGAAAACGACTTGCTAAACAATGAAAGTACTTTGATCCATGCTTATGGAAGGGACATGAAGTTCTTTGAGTCATGACTGTTTTAGAATTGATACAATGGGATACTAAGTACCTATAAAGGTGGGGCAACTTGTAAACTACTTAAATCTAAAAGGGTGATAACTTATTCAGAGGTTTTTTCTAATGAAATTTGTCGACACAGCAGCATTTTTTCCTGACTTACTAAAGAGATTAAAACTACTCAGTTGTGAATTCAAAATGGGCGGTCCTTTAGAAACATCTACAGTGATTGGTAGATGTAAAGACTTAGGGGAGGTGACAGTGGAGATTTTGCCCTTAAAAATAAGAGCTTGGATCTCACTCATAAATCTCTATTTCTGATTCTCATTCTGGAGGATCTCATTCTGAGAGACTCATTTCCTTGAGGACTGATGCTTAAGGGCTCTTTCCTTGGAGATAGATCTCTTTGGGAGAAGTGCTCTTGGAGGAAATCTCATTCTGAAGGAGAGCTCCTTGAGGAGCTCCTCTGAGGGGCTCTGTCCCTCTGGGGTAGGAGCTCTGGAGGCTCTTGAAAGAGGCCCTTTGAAACAATCTCTGGCTGGAAGACTCTTTGAGGAAGGACGCTGGCCTGGTGTTACTAGAATCCTTGTTTAGTCAGACCTTGTGGTGAGTGTTAAAAAACTGACTGATTTCTTTTTTAAGACTCAGGTCTAGGCCATATTGGCTTGAGGCCCTTCATACTTATTCCTTTCTTACTCTCTCTCTCTCTTTCTTTGATTATTCATTGTATTGTTAACTAAAATCTCCATAAAACCCAATTGACTTGGGTATTTGAATAATTGGGAATATTTCCCTGGCGACCACCTTATATTTGAATTTAAACCTAAGACACTGTAGTGAAACATATTTCTGCGGTCAAATTTACTCACCCTCTCTTATATCTATCACAATTTATATCTTCCACTATTTTAATCACTACAGTTTAAGACCTCAACCATTTTAAATCTCACATCAGTTGAGAACAAACCTCAAAACCTAGAAAAGTTTTAGAAAGAATTTTATTATGGCAGTTCAGCAGAAGGGAGAGATAGAAAGAGTCATGGTTCCCTTCCTTAGACTCAAACAGCATGTAGAAAAGATTGTTTGGTGTGTGTAACAGGTAAGTATAAACATTCAATAAAATTTGAGCAAATTCAAAAGCAGTTGGAAAGACCCCAAACCCAAGCTTTTGGAATGGCCCCAAGTCCTAGATGGACCAAAACAAGACATCAATTGGGGTGCAAACATTCCTTGTAGCCATCTCTGGCTTCCCATGGAAGGCCAGCGTGACCTCCACTTCACATTCTGAGTTACTTAGAAAGTATTTATAAAGCTATTACTAATGTATTTTCCCTACAACCTTTAGCCTGATTAGAGAGACCTCAGTCTTTTAAAAAAGAAGTAAATGATAATGCAGACTGTTGCTTGAATAAGTGTGTTTGTGTGTGTGTGTGTGTGAGAGAGAGAGACAGACAGACAGACAGACAGACAGAGACAGAGACAGAGAGGAAAAAAGAAAATTATTTCGAAATAAATAGATGTGTTTTTTGATATCCATTCCTAATGACTATGTAGTCCAACCCCTCCTTTCATAGAAGATGAAAAAGAGAACGAAAAAAGATTCTGTTGACTCACTCAAGGTCACAGATGCAAGAAATTTCAGGGCTGAGATTTGAAACCAGGTTCTCCAATTCCAAATCCAGACCTCTTTCTACTGTCCTGTCTTCTGTGACCCAATCTGTGACCCCTTTTGTTAATTCACTAGACTGACATAATGCCATAAGTATTCATTTTATTACATAAAGGAAGAGGAAAAATTTTATGATAAAATCCATTTGATTTGTATCATGGCTTCCCCCCTTCTTTCAGACAATAATTATTCTTGCTTCTCTGACATGTGTAATAGATATCCCTCTGTAAGGGCAATTTTAGGGTTGTGACAATCTAAATTAATTTGGTTGCCAAAGGATATCCCAAATAAAATACCCAAGTCAGTTTGGAAATTTTATGGTGATTTAATTAATATAAGGGGAAAGAATTAAGGAAGAGAGGTCTTTGAAGGAGATAAGAGACTTTCCTAAGAGGATAGTGTTTGGAAGGTAAAGGAGAAAAGAATCAGCCTAAACTCCAAGATACCTCAGTGAAGATGCCTCACCTGAACTAGACTACCAAGCTTCTTCCAGTATTTTATCAAGGAAACTCACCACCAAACCCTGACAATAGCTGCCACCATGCCAAGATGCCAAGATGCTCAGCATGCTGCCACCAGGGCCACCTCTCCACAAAAAGAGAGAAGTGACACAAAATAATTAGACCATTTTTACATCACTTTCCTGTGTCTCACATATACCAATGGTAGCTTAAACTTGACTTAGGACAGCCCAGAGGTCTGTCAGTTGTTTCTGATTTGTCACTTACTAGCACATGTCTGTCATAGGCCATCCTCCTCAATACTTCATCCTTAAGGCCATTCTCCTCAATACTTAATCCTTAAGTAGGGGTGTAGACATTCCTCTTTTGTTAGACTAAGCAGGGTGGAGTAAATCTAAAATTCACAATCCCCCCTGATGATGATTGGGAGACTAGTCTCCCCAACTGATCACTAAACACAATCATCCTGCACCTCCAAATTTTCTAATTACAGGTGCATACATAATTTCACTTTCTAAGAGGAAACTACAATAGTTAGATAGAAGAGGGAAATAGAAGAAAGACAGACAGCAAAACCAAAGTTTGCTCGGCACATTGACAAAAACCAATTAGAGGGCAGTCCACTTTTGGCATGAGTATACATTCAAATAAATGTTCAATCAAACTTCAGTTCAATCAACCACACCCAAAGTTCATTCTGGATCTTCTTGATGTAGTGTAGGTTTTCTAGCATCCTTCTGCAACAGTTCATTCTCTGGATTTAGGAGTTAGCAAGCTTCTTTCCTTGAAGATCTTTCTTGAACAAAATTTCAAAATTTTGGATTTTTATTAAAATACAATCCTGCCCTGAAGTGGGTATTAAGAAACATCCAGTTCAGCTCAGGATGCATGATTGAGTTATGGGGTGTATGAGTCAATTATGAAAAGAAGAGAAAAACAAACACTCCCCCCCCAAAAAAAAACATAAAGAAAAAAAATGGAAGAAAGTTAAACTTTTTGGTAGAAGAAGAAAAAAAATTCAAAATCAGAATCAAAATATCAAAATCTATGTATATAAAATGTTGAGTAAACAAGAATAAATTCATAATGGGCCCTTGTATTAGGGTTTAATTAAAGTAATTTCTAATCCCACAAGTCTGTGGGACAGAATACAGTAACAGTTCATGTACCCATTTGCAGCCAAGACTACAGGAAGTTGTCATACTATGAGAAGAAAAAGAACTAGAATTTTATTTTGATAGGGAAGTGTCATTCCCTGGTCTGATTTTTTGTCATTCTCAGGGATATGGGGAGCCAGGATGATAGCCAAACTTTGGTACTTGTCTGAGTATTTCACAAAGAGTATAGATACAAGGAAGTCCTATGACTTAACATATGTCAAGCATCACAACCTCGAGTTTCACACTTGTTTTTAACCTGTGTGCTCTTTTTTGGCACTATTCGGGTTAAGTCTGTGCTCCTTCTTTTTATCCCATTTCCTAAAATAAGACACAAACATTAATCACAGTTCCACAACATTTTATCAATAAATGGCAGGTTCCTACAGTTTAAAGCTTTTGAGTAGGCATTAATATTATATATATATATATATAAATATATAAATACGTATATATATATATATACATATGTATAATTTAAACTTATATTACTACAGAGGGAAAAAGAAAAAAATATTAATTGTATGTACCTTTAGTACAAGAAATGAGAAAAAAGGAAAAATCAAATATTCTAATCAAAATAAGAGAAAAGCAATAATAAAAATAAGGGGAAAATTCAGGAATTCAATGTGTTCTCAAAAAACGGCATCCAGAGGCAGAGTCAAGATGGCAGCTTAGCAAGCAACAAAAGTTTAGACCTTGTGGAAGACCCTTCCTTACCGATACAGACTGAATGCTCCTAGGGCACCGAAATTCAATCTGAACAACAGGACAGAAGCGGGGAACCCTCCTTCCGGACTCAAATCAAAAGGTACGCCCCCCAAAAAGCCGGAATCCGAGAATACTCAGGGCTAAGGGGAAGGCAGAGGGAAGGTCCCAGGACCCCTCCCCCACAACCCAGAGGGCTGAGCCCCCAGCAGCAGCGGGAACCTCTGAGAGGGCAAAGGTGCTGGTTTGCAGGGTCTACCTTGTGAACAGCGGGGCACCGGGCTCGGAGCATCCAGCTTGGACAGAGGGGAGGAAGCCAGGGAGAAATGGGCCATGGTTGAGTCCCTCCATCAGGCTCCAGTCTCACCCTTGCCTCGGGCACATCCAGACCAATCCAGTTGAACTAAGAGTTTAGGGAGGCAGGCAAAGGCACTTGCGACAGCAGAGAAGCAGCTGGAGAGAACTGGAGAGAGCCTGGGTGGCCCAGCCTTCCAGGAGTCTTCAGAGCCCCAGTGCTTCATACCACATATAGCCCAACCCAATTGAACTCAATCCAATCAAAAGCCTCCAGAGGACAGGGAAGCTAACATTCCTCCCCCAGAGACTGTACCAAGAGATCTGACAAAGCTCCAAGAGGGGAGACTGACAGCCCCAAAACCAAAACAAAATGAAAGGAGCAAGAGCACAGCCAAATATGGGGAGCAAAGAAGGGATAAACTCAAGCAAACAACAGAAAAAGAAGAAAGAAATTACAATAGACAGCTTCTACTATAAGATTTAAAATAAGTTGTAGCCTTAAACTGTGGCATTTAAAAGTGTGGAGAGACAAGGAAAAGCATTATGACCACTCAAAATATGTTTTCCTACAGTGTCTTGTTTTAAAATCTAATATAAGGTGGTCGCCAGAGAATATATTCCCAATTATGAATATGCCCAAGTCAACTGGGTTTTATAGAGAATTTTAATTAATAATACAATTAGTAATCAAAGAAAGAGAGAGAGAGTAAGAAAGGAATAAGTATGAAGGGCCTCAAGCCAATATGGCCTAGACCTGAGTCTTAAGAGAGAAATCAGTCAGTTTTTTAACACTCACCACAAGATCTGTCTAAGCAAAGATTCTAGTGACACCAGGCCAGCATCATCTCAGCTGCTTTCACCAGCTCCCTCCTCCATCTGAATGTTT
The DNA here is from genome assembly GCF_027887165.1 of Monodelphis domestica. Classification (NCBI taxonomy): domain Eukaryota; kingdom Metazoa; phylum Chordata; class Mammalia; order Didelphimorphia; family Didelphidae; genus Monodelphis; species Monodelphis domestica. The sequence continues at coordinate 263,598,871 of NC_077230.1, read as the reverse complement.
CAGAATCAGTCTTCCTCAAAATGAGTCCTACTCAATCTGAATGTTTCAGAATGAGTCCCCAGCTCTTCTCTGAGCTGTTATTTTTAAGGGCAAAATCTCCTATGTCACCTCCCCTAAGTTCTTCCATCTACCAATCACTGTAGATGTTTTCCAAAAGACAGCCCATTTTGAATTCACAGCTGAGTAGATTGATCTCTTTAGTAAGTCAGAAAAAATGCTGCTGTGTCGACTAATTTCATTAAGAGAAAACCTCTGAGTAAGTTTTCACCTTTTAGGTCTAAGTAGTTTACAAGTTTCCCCACCTTTATAGGCACTTAGCATCCCATTGTATCAATTCCAAAAATAGGCATGGCTCAAAGAACTCCTTTCCTTTATAATAAGTATGGTTTTCAAGTACTTTCATTGTTTAGCAAGGAGTTTTCTGGCCTAAAGCATTCTTAAGTACGGGTGGAATAGAGGTCCTCCCATAGCAAGGAGTTTTCACATTCAAGTAGAGTTCTCACTATCTGGTAGGGAATTATTTCAAGTAGGGAATTGGAGGATTCCTCAATGTGGAGTAAAATTTTTAACATTCATAAGTCTGAAATTTTAAGGTTTACACTGCACATGTAATAAGCAAAGAGCGAATGAAACAGAGGGGGAGGACCCAGCAAAGGAAAAATCAGAAATCCCAGCGAATAGTATACAGGCTTTGGAAGAACTCAAAATGCAATTCAAAACACAATTAAGAGAGGCTGAAGACAATTGGGAAAAGAACTTAAAAACTAAGATAAGTCATCTGGAAACAGAAAATAGTGTCTTGAAAGCCAAAATCAACCAGCTGGAAAATGAGGCAAAGATGAAAGATGAGGCAAAGCAGATGAAAGATGAGGTGAAGAAGATGAAAGATGACCTCCAAAGAAAATTCGACCAAAAGGAAATGTATGACCAAAAAACTAAGGATGAAATCCAGTCTTTAAGAACCAGAATACAACAACTTGAATCGAGAGACCTCACAAGGCAGCAAGACACTATAAAACAAAACCAAAAGAATGAAAAAATTGAGGAAAATATGAAGCATCTTGTTCACAAAACAGAGGATTTAGAAAATCGTTCAAGGAGAGACAATTTAAGAATTATTGGCCTACCAGAAGACCATGACAAAAGAAAAAGCCTGGACATTATATTACAGGAAATTATTAAAGAAAACTGCCCCGAAATCCTTGAACAAGAGGGAAAAGTAGAGGTTGATAGAATCCACAGATCACCTCCTGTACTTAATCCCCAACTGACAACACCCAGGAATGTTATAGCCAAATTCAAGAACTATCAGACCAAAGAAAAGATATTACAAGCTGCCAAGAAGAAGTCATTCAGATACCAAGGAACCACAATGAGGATAACTCAGGATCTGGCTGCATCCACACTGAAAAAAAAAAGGCATGGAATATGATATTCTGGAAAGCAAGGGAACTAGGTCTACAACCAAGAATCAACTACCCAGCAAAACTGATTATATTCTTACAGGGGAAAGTATGGTCATTCAACAAAATAGAAGAATTTCAAGAATTCGTAAAGAAAAGACCAGACCTGAACAGAAAATTTGATGTCCAAGCACAGAACTCAAGAGAATCATCAAAAGGTAATTTAAAAAGAGGGGAAAAAAGAAAAACAAAAAAAATTTTTTAAGAGACTCAATAAGTTAAAATGATATGTATCCCTATAAGAAAAGAGGTCATTGGTAACTGTTAAAAACTGTTGTTATTAGCTGGGCAGCAAAAAGAAGTATACTTAGAGGGAACAGCAACAAACTGTATAGGATGAAAGGACAAGACAAATAGGTATATAGATATATGCATGCAAAAATACATACACATGAGTATGCATATATATATATATAACTAGAGCTTAAAATAGGTTAATATTAAAAGAAATGGGAAAAGAAACAAATGGGGGTAAATTTATATGTCATAAAGAAGCTCATAGTGGGAGGGGGGAGAACATCAATACACTGGAATGGTAAAGAGGTCAGAGATAGGAAATACTCAACTTTTATGTGCTTTGAAAGTGACTCAAAGAGGGAAAAACAATCCAATCCATTGGGGGCAGAGAATAGATTTGCACTGTATAGGGGAGTAGAAGGGTAACAAACGGTCTGGTGGGGAGGGAAGCAGTACAAGAGAGGGAGGGAGCAGGGTGTTAATTTTAGAAAGACTACAGGGAAAATAAGGGGGGATAAATAGGGAGGTGGGTAGAAAGGGAAGTAAAATAAGGGTGGGAACAAGGGGGACTGTTCAAAAGCAAACATTGGTGTAGAAGGAAATAGTGAAAGAAGAAAAGGCAAGTAAAGGAGCAGAAATCAAAATGCTGGGAAATACACAGCTAGTAATCATAACTGAATGTGAATGGAATGAACTCACCCATAAAACGCAAGCGAATAGCAGAGTGAATTAGAGTCCAAAACCCTACCATATGCTGTCTATAAGAAACATATATGAGAAAGGTAGATATACATAGGGTGAAAGTAAGAGGGTGGAGCCAAATCTATTGGGCATCAACTAACAAAAAGAAGACAGGAGTCGCAATCATGATATCCGACAAAGCCAAAATAAAAATAAATCTAGTTAAAAGAGATAGGGAAGGTAATTACATCCTGATAAAAGGCAGTATAGACAGTGAGGAAATATCTGTACTCAACATGTATGCACCAAATGGCATAGCATCCAAATTTCTAAAGGAGAAACTAAAGGAACTCAAAGATGAAATAGATAGAAAAACTATACTAGTGGGAGATCTGAACTGTCCTCTATCCGAACTAGACAAATCAAGCCAAAAAATAAATAAGAAAGAGGAAAGAGAAGTGCATTGAATCTTAGAAAAATTAGAGTTAGTAGACATGTGGAGAAAAATAAATAGGGACAAAAAGGAATGTGCCTTCTTTTCTGCAGCACATGGTACATTTACAAAAATTGACCATGTATTAGGACATAAAACATTGCAAACAAGTGCAAAAGAGCAGAAATAATAAATGCAACTTTCTCAGATCACAATGCAATGAAAATAATAATTAGTAAGGGAACATGGAGAGGTAAATTGAAAATTAATTGAAATTAAACAATACAATTCTCCAAAACCAGTTAGTTAAAGAACAAATCATAGAAACAATTAATAACTTCATTGAAGAAAATGACAATGATGAGACATCCTTTCAAAACCTATGGGATGCAGCCAAAGTAGTACTCAGGGGGAAATTTATATCCTTGAGTTCATATATTAACAAATTAAGAAGGGCAGAGGTCAATGAATTGGGCATGCAAATTAAAAAATTAGAAAGTGAACAAATTAAAAATCCTCAGATGAAGACTAAATTAGAGATCCTAAAACTCAAAGGAGAAATTAATAAAATTGAAAGTCAAAGAACTATTGATTTAATAAATAAGACTAGAAGGTGGTACTTTGAAAAAACAAATAAAATAGACAAAGTACTAGTCAGTCTAATTTAAAAAAGGAAAGAAATAAACCAAATTGACAGTACCCAAGATGAAAAAGGAGACCTCACCTCTAATGAAGAGGAAATTAAGGCAATCATTAAAAACTACTATGCCCAATTATATGGCAACAAATATGGCAATCTAGGTGATATGGATAAATACTTACAAAAATATAAATTGCCTAGACTAAAAGAGGAAGAAATAAATTACCTTAACAACCCCATTTCAGAAAAAGAAATTGAACAAGCCATCAAAGAATGCCCTAAGAAAAAATCCACAGGTCCAGATGGATTCACAAATGAATTCTATCAAACATTCAAAGAACAACTAATCCCAATATTAAACAAACTATTTGACAGAATAGGCCAAGAAGGAGTTCTACCAAATTCATTCTACGACACAAACATGGTACTGATCCCAAAGCCAGGCAGGTCAAAAACAGAGAAAGAAAACTATAGACCAATCTCCCTAATGAATATAGATGCAAAAATCCTAAATAGGATACTAGCAAAAAGACTCCAGCAAGTCATCACAAGGGTTATCCACTATGACCAGGCAGGATTCATACCAGGAATGCAAGGATGGTTCAATATTAGGAAAACCATCCACATAATTGACCATATTAACAAGCAAACTGACAAAAATCACATGATTATCTCAATAGATGCAGAAAAAAACTTTGATAAAATACAACACCCATTCCTACTGAAAACACTAGAAAGTATAGTAATAGAAGGGCATTTCCTAAAAATAATAAACAGTATATATCTAAAACCATCAGCAAACATCATCTGCAATGGAGATAAACTAGAAGCCTTTCCAATAAGATCAGGAGTAAAACAAGGATGCCATTATCACCTCTATTATTTGACATTGTAATAGAAGCACTAGCAGTAGCAATTAGAGAAGAAAAAGAAATTGAAGGTATTAAAATTGGCAATGAGGAGACCAAGCTATCTCTCTTTGCAGATGATATGATGGTTTACTTAAGGAATCCTAGAGAATCAACCAAAAAGCTAGTCGAAACAATCAACAATTTTAGCAAAGTTGCAGGATACAAAAGAAACCCGCATAAGTCATCAGCATTTCTATATATCTCTAACCCATTTCAGCAGCAAGAATTAGAAAGCAAAATACCATTCAAAATCACCCTAGACAATATAAAATACTTAGGAATCTATCTGCCAAGACAAACACAGGAACTATATGAACACAACTACAAAACACCTTCCACACAACTAAAACTAGATCTAAACAATTGGAAAAACATTGATTACTCATGGTTGGGATGAGCTAATATAATAAAAATGACAATCCTACCCAAATTAATTTACTTATTTAGTGTCATACCCATTGAACTACCAAAAAACTTCTTTACTGAATTAGAAAAAACCATAACTAAGTTCATTTGGAAGAACAAAAGATTAAGGATATCCAGGGAAATCATGAAAAAAAATGCAAAGGAAAGAGGACTTGCAGTCCCTGATCTCAAACTATATTATAAAGCAGTGGTTATCAAAACAATTTGGTACTGGCTAAGAGACAAAAAGGAGGATCAGTGGAATAGACTTGGCATCAATGATCTCAGCAAGACAGTTTATGGCAAACCCAAAGACCCCAGCTTTTGGGACAAAAATCCATTATTTGATAAAAACTTCTGGGAAAATTGGAAGACAGTGTGGGAGAGATTAGGTTTGGATCAACACCTCACACCCTACACCAAGATAAATTCAGAATGGGTGAATGACTTGAACATAAAGAAGGAAACTATAAGTAAATTAGGTGAACACAGCATAGTATACCTGTTAGACCTTTGGTAAGGGAAAGATTTTAAAACCAAGCAAGACTTAGAAAGAGTCACAAAATGTAAAATAAATAATGTTGACTACATCAAATTAAAAAGGTTTTGTACAAACAAAACCAATGTAACTAAAATCAGAAGAGAAGCAACAAATTGGGAAACAATCTTCATAAAAACCTCTGACAAAGGTTTAATTACTCAAATTTACAAAGAGCTAAATCAATTGTACAAAAAATCAAGCCATTCTCCAATTGATAAATGGGCAAGGGACATGAACAGGCAGTTCTTAGCCAAAGAAATCAAAACTATTAATAAGCACACGGAAAAAGTGTTCTACATCTCTTATAATCAGAGAGATGCAAATCAAAACAACTCTGAGGTATCACCTCACACCTAGCAGATTGGCTAACATGACAGCAATGGAAAGTAATGAATGCTGGAGGGGATGTGGCAAAGTAGGGACACTAATTCATTGCTGGTGGAGTTGTGAATTAATCCAACCATTCTGGAGGGCAATTTGGAACTATGCCCAAAGGGCGATAAAAGACTGTCTGCCCTTTGATCCAGCCATAGCACTGCTGGGCTTGTACCCCAAAGAGATAATAAGGAAAAAGACTTGTACAAGAATATTCATGGCTGCACTCTTTGTGGTGGCCAAAAATTGGAAAATGAGGGGATGCCCTTCAATTGGGGAATGGCTGAACAAATTGTGGTATATGTTGGTGATGGAATACTATTGTGCTAAAAGGAATAATAAAGTGGAGGAATTCCATGGAGACTGGAACAACCTCCAGGAAGTGATGCAGAGCGAAAGGAGCAGAACCAGGAAAATACTGTACACAGAGACTGATACATTGTGGTACAATCGAAGGCAATGGACTTCTCCATTAGTGGCAATGCAATGTCCCTGAACAATCTGCAGGGATCTAAAAAACACTATCCACAAGCAGAAGATAAACTGTAGAAGTAAAAATACCGATGAAAAGCAACTGCTTGACTACAGGGGCAGAGGGGATATGACTGAGGAGAGACTCTACATGACCACTCTAATGCAAATACCAACAACATGGAAATGGGTTTGAATCAAGAACACATGTGATACCCAGTGGAATTGCGCATGGGCTA